>NC_091295.1:57378428-57428428 GCF_038502225.1 Cherax quadricarinatus | reverse complement strand
GACAGATTGTTGCACCATCAAAGCAACACAGTAACTTCTAACATAAGACAGATGTTAATATTCCTCAACTTCAAGTTAACAAGTTGTGTTTATTTAGTATTAACTTTAGGTATTAGAACAATGTTTCTACTATTTTTTTAGTGTGTTTCTTCAAAGTCTAAAAAACAACAACTTTAAACTGTATTACTGAAAGATTCCGGTTAATTCATTTCAATAACGTACGTTTTTTTCAATCAGTTTCCAGAATATTTTTTAAGGCATTAAATAAAGTGTTATGAGAGTGTGATGTTGTAGTTCCATGTTTAATTAATATAACTGCAAAATTTTCAGACTTTTATTTTCCTAATTAATTTCTGATTACTTCTCATCATATTACTAAATATCGAAGTATATTAAGATTTTTTTTCAGTTTGTAAGTAACATTGGCATCTCATAGAAATATATTTAATATTTAACCTCCCTGAGTTATTTTATATTTAACCTCCCTGGGTTATTTAATATTTAACCTTCCTGGGTTATTAATATTTAACCTCCCTGGGTTATTTAATATTTAACCTCCCTTGGTTACTTAATATTTAACCTCCCTTGGTTACTTAATATTTAACCTCCCTGGGTTATTTAACATTTAACCTCCCAGGGTTATTTAATATTTAACCTCCCTTGGTTATTTAATATTTAACCTCCCTGGGTTACTTAATATTTAACCTCCCTGGGTTATTTAATATTTAACCTCAATGGGTTATTAATATTTAACCTCCTTGGGTTATTTAATATTTAACCTCCCTGGGTTATTAATATTTAACTTCCCTGGGTTATTTAACTTCCCTGGGTTAATGTTTAACCTCTCTTGGTTATTTAATATTTAACCTCCCTGGGTTATTTAATATTTAACCTCCCTGGATTATTTAATATTTAACTTTCCTGGGTTATTTAATATTAACCTCCCTCTGTTATTTAATATTTAACCTCCCTGTGTTATTTATATTTAACCTCCCTGGGTTATTTAATATTTAACCTCCCTGGGTTATTTAATATTTAACCTCGCTGGGTTATTTAATATTTAACCTCCCTGGCTTATTTAATATTTAACCTCCCTTGGTTATTTAATATTTAACCTCCCTGGGTTATTTAATATTTAACCTCGCTGGGTTATTTAATATTTAACCTCCCTGGCTTATTTAATATTTAACCTCCCTTGGTTATTTAATATTTAACCTCCCTGGCTTATTTAATATTTAACCTCCCTGGCTTATTTAATATTTAACCTCCCTGGCTTATTTAATATTTAACCTCCCTGGGTTATTTAATATTTAACATCCCTGTGTTAATATTTAAACTCCCTGGGTTATTAATATTTAACTTCCCTGGGTTATTTAATATTTAATCTTCCTGGGTTAATATTTAACCTCCCTGGGTTATTTAATATTTAACCTCCCTAGGTTATTTAATATTTAACCTCCCTGGGTTATTTAATATTTAACCTCCCTGGGTTATTTAATATTTAACCTCCCTGGGTTAATATTTAACCTCCCTGGGTTATTTAATATTTAACCTCCCTGGGTTATTAATATTTAACCTCCCTGGGTTATTAATATATAACCTTCCTGGGTTATTAATATTTAACCTCCCTGGGTTATTTAATATTTAACCTCCCTGGGTTATTAATATTTAACCTTCCTGGGTTATTTAATATTTAACCTCCCTGGGTTATTTAATATTTAACCTCCCTGGGTTATTTAATATTTAACCTCCCTGAGTTATTTAATATTTAACCTCCCTGGGTTATTTAATATTTAACCTCCCTGGGTTATTTAATATTTAACCTTCCTGGGTTATTAATATTTAACCTCCCTGAGTTATTTAATATTTAACCTCCCTGGGTTATTTAATATTTAACCTTCCTGGGTTATTTAATATTTAACCTCCCTGGGTTATTTAATATTTAACCTCCCTGGGTTATTTAATATTTAACCTCCCTGGGTTATTTAATATTTAACCTCCCTGGGTTATTTAATATTTAACCTCCCTGGGTTATTTAATATTTAACCTCCCTGGGTTATTTAATATTTAACCTCCCTGGGTTAATATTTAACCTCCCTGGGTTATTTAATATTTAACCTCCCTGGGTTATTTAATATTTAACCTCCCTGGGTTATTTAATATTTAACCTCTCTGGGTTATTTAATATTTAACATCCCTGGGTTATTAATATTTAACCTCCCTGGGTTATTAATATTTAACCTTCCTGGGTTATTAATATTTAACCTCCCTGGGTTATTTAATATTTAACCTCCATGGGTTATTAATATTTAACCTTCCTGGGTTATTTAATATTTAACCTCCCTGGGTTATTTAATATTTAACCTCCCTGGGTTATTTAATATTTAACCTCCCTGGGTTATTAATATTTAACCTTCCTGGGTTATTAATATTTAACCTTCCTGGGTTATTAATATTTAACCTTCCTGGGTTATTTAATATTTAACCTTCCTGGGTTATTAATATTTAACCTTCCTGGGTTATTTAATATTTAACCTCCCTCGGTTATTTAATATTTAACCTTCCTGGGTTATTTAATATTTAACCTTCCTGGGTTATTTAATATTTAACCTTCCTGGGTTATTAATATTTAACCTCCCTGGGTTATTTAATATTTAACCTCCCTGGGTTATTTAATATTTAACCTCCCTGGGTTATTTAATATTTAACCTCCCTGGGTTATTTAATATTTAACCTCCCTGGGTTATTTAATATTTAACCTCCCTGGGTTATTTAATATTAAACCTCCCTGGGTTATTAATATTTAACCTCCCTGGGTTATTTAATATTTAACCTCCCTGGGTTATTTAATATTTAACCTCCCTGGGTTATTTAATATTTAACCTCCCTGGGTTATTTAATATTTAACCTCCCTGGGTTATTTAATATTTAACCTCCCTGGGTTATTAATATTTAACCTCCCTGGGTTATTTAATATTTAACCTCCCTGGGTTATTAATATTTAACCTCCCTGGGTTATTTAATATTTAACCTCCCTGGGTTATTTAATATTTAACCTCCCTGGGTTATTTAATATTTAACCTCCCTGGGTTATTTAATATTTAACCTTCCTGGGTTATTTAATATTTAACCTCCCTCGTTTATTTAATATTTAACCTTCCTGGGTTATTTAATATTTAACCTTACTGGGTTATTTAATATTTAACCTTACTGGGTTATTTAATATTTAACCTTACTGGGTTATTTAATATTTAACCTTACTGGGTTATTTAATATTTAACCTTACTGGGTTATTTAATATTTAACCTTACTGGGTTATTTAATATTTAACCTTACTGGGTTATTTAATATTTAACCTCCCTGGATTATTTAATATTTAACCTCCCTGGGTTATTTAATATTTAACCTCCCTGGGTTATTTAATATTTAACCTCCCTGGGTTATTTAATATTTAACCTCCCTGGGTTATTTAATATTTAACCTCCCTGGGTTATTAATATTTAACCTCCCTGGGTTATTTAATATTTAACCTCCATGGGTTATTTAATATTTAACCTCCCTGGGTTATTAATATTTAACCTCCCTGGGTTATTGAATATTTAACCTCCCTGGGTTATTTAATATTTAACCTCCCTGGGTTATTAATATTTAACCTCCCTGGGTTATTGAATATTTAACCTCCCTGGGTTATTTAATATTTAACCTTCCTGGGTTATTAATATTTAACCTCCCTGGGTTATTTAATATTTAACCTCCCTGGGTTATTAATATTTAACCTCCCTGGGTTATTAATATTTAACCTCCCTGGGTTATTTAATATTTAACCTCCCTGGGTTATTTAATATTTAACCTCCCTGGGTTATTTAATATTTAACCTCCCTGGGTTATTAATATTTAACCTCCCTGGGTTATTTAATATTTAACCTCCCTGGGTTATTAATATTTAACCTCCCTGGGTTATTAATATTTAACCTCCCTGGGTTATTTAATATTTAACCTCCCTGGGTTATTTAATATTTAACCTCCCTGGGTTATTAATATTTAACCTCCCTGGGTTATTTAATATTTAACCTCCTGGGTTATTTAATATTTAACCTCCCTGGGTTATTAATATTTAACCTCCCTGGGTTATTAATATTTAACCTCCCTGGGTTATTAATATTTAACCTCCCTGGGTTATTAATATTTAACCTCCCTGGGTTATTAATATTTAACCTCCCTGGGTTATTTAATATTTAACCTCCCTGGGTTATTTAATATTTAACCTCCCTGGGTATTTAATATTTAACCTCCCTGGGTTATTAATATTTAACCTCCCTGGGTTATTTAATATTTAACCTCCCTGGGTTATTAATATTTAACCTCCCTGGGTTATTAATATTTAACCTCCCTGGGTTATTTAATATTTAACCTCCCTGGGTTATTTAATATTTAACCTCCCTGGGTTATTAATATTTAACCTCCCTGGGTTATTTAATATTTAACCTCCCTGGGTTATTTAATATTTAACCTCCCTGGGTTATTAATATTTAACCTTCCTGGGTTATTAATATTTAACCTCCCTGGGTTATTAATATTTAACCTCCCTGGGTTATTAATATTTAACCTCCCTGGGTTATTTAATATTTAACCTCCCTGGGTTATTTAATATTTAACCTCCCTGGGTTATTTAATATTTAACCTCCCTGGGTTATTTAATATTTAACCTCCCTGGGTTATTAATATTTAACCTTCCTGGGTTATTAATATTTAACGTCCCTGGGTTATTAATATTTAACCTCTCTGGGTTATTAATATTTAACCTTCCTGGGTTATTAATATTTAACCTCCCTGGGTTATTAATATTTAACCTCCCTGGGTTATTAATATTTAACCTCCCTGGGTTATTAATATTTAACCTCCCTGGGTTATTTAATACTTAATATTTCCCTTATATATTAAACTTAGTTATAAAACTTTTAAAAATAATAAAAATGAAGTATCACGATGAGCAAAACTTCGGCAATGGTCTCTCCATAATACATTTGATATACCTTGGAAGAGTTTCGAGAGTTTATCTACTCTCTGAGCCCGGCCATGGGCCAGGCTAGTCTTGTACTTGCCTGGTCAACCAGGCTGTTGCTGCTGTAGTCCCGCTGCCCCACATATCCATCACAGCCTGGTTGATCTGGCACTTGGTGAAGATACTAGTCCAGTTTCCTCTTGAAGGCTTCTACACTTGTTCCAGCAGTGTTTCTTATCTTCTGGTAAGATGTTGAATAGTCTGGGACCCCGGATGTTGATACAGTGTTCCCTTATTGTGCCCACAGCACCCCTGCTCCTCACTGGATTTGTTACACTTCCTCTCATATCTCTCACTCCAGTATGTTGTTATGGCAGTGTACAGATTTGGGACCAGGCCCTCGAGTACTTTCCAGGTATATATTATCATGTATCTCTCCTCCGCTCCAGTGAATACATGTTCAAGGCTTACAGGCGTTCCCAGTAGTTTAGGTGCTTTACAGGCTCAGTGTGACCCGTAAATGATCTCTGTATTTGTTCCAGCTCCGATATTTCTCCTGCTTTGAACGGGGCCGTCAGCACTGAGCAATATTCTAAATGAGGGAGCACTAGCGATTTGAAGAGTGTCACCATCGGCATTATTTCCCTTGTTTTGAAAGTTCTCAATACCCACCCCGTCATCTTCCTGGCTGTCGTGATCTTTGTCTTGTTATGGTTTTAAAAAGAAAGGTCCGCTGACATAATTATTCCTAGGTCTTTTACGTGTTCCTTACGTTCTATTTGGTGACCCTCTTGAGTTTTGTATATAGTGTTCCTTTTGAGTTTTTCATTCTTTCCATACCTAAGCAGCTGGAACTTATCACCAGTGAACGTCATGTTGTTCTCCACTGCCCACTGGAATAATTCTCACCTGTAAATGAAGTACACTTCCCAGATAACATAAGGTCGCCTCCCTGTATTCAGTCGCTTATTAAATGTGATAGAAATGCAAGTAGAAAGAGGTAGATGGGTAGATAAGCCATTAGGTCGAGGTAGACAGATAATCCAATATGTTAAGTAAAAGGACATGTGCAACTAATGTGACACTTTATTTTGGCAACGTTTCGCTCTCCAGGGGCTTTGTCAAGCCGTTACAAACATTACAGGGACACAGAGGGTATACATGTAAAATACTACGTGAGGCGAAAGATAGGTGGTAGTAGTAGTGATAACAGTAGTCGAAGTAGTTACAATAGTAGAAGTAGTGGTAACAGTAGTCGTAGTAGTAGCAGCAGTTACAATAGTGCTAGTAGTAATGGCGGTGGTGGTGGTAGCAATAGTTACAATAGTAGAGTAGTATTGTGATAGAAGTAACTCTAGCCAATAGATTGACTAATTCCAGACTATGAAACACCGACATTCTGGTCAACAGGTGGGCGCCAGACGGGGACGACCAGTAGCAGGAATACCAGAGAAATGGGAATATGAAATATTAATGGCAACATCAGTGTAAATGGGGACACCAGTGTGGAGGCACTGAGTATGGAGAACTAAGAATAGTAGCAGAAACAGGAATGGGTGCTGGAATGGGATGATAAACATGGCACACCATCACCACCACCTCCACAGGAATGGTAATAAAATGGGAATATATAATCTAATTGGAAGATGAATAAGACATCACGATGGGGAATGGGAAGATGAACAAAATACCAGCACTGAGGGATGAATGTATTAATCAACAAGAAGATGAGACTCAAAAGAAGTTTGATTAAATTTTGAGTTGTATGGTAATTAACGAAGAGAGAGAGAGAGAGAGAGAGAGCAGGAGAGAGAGAGAGAGAGAGAGAGAGAGAGACAGACAGACAGAGAGAGAGTGAGAGAGAGAGAGAGAGAGAGAGAGAGAGAGAGAGAGAGAAGAGGGGACAGACGTGACAATAACAGAGTGTGAGAGTGAGAGAGAGAGTCTGAGAGAGAGAGAGAGAGAGAGAGAGAGAGAGAGAGAGAGAGAGAGAGAGAGAGAGAGAGAGAGAGAGAAGAGAGAGAGAGAGACAGAAGACAGAGAGTAGAGAGAGAGAAGAGAGAGAGAGAGAGACAGAGAGACAGAGAGAGAGAGAGAGAGAGAGAGAAGAGAGAGAGAGAGAGAGAGAGAGAGAGAGAGAGAGAGAGAGAGAGAGAGAGAAGAGAGAGAGAGAGAGAGACAGGAGAGAGAGAAGGAGAGAGAGAGGAGAGAGAGAGAGAGAGACAGAGAGAGAGAGAGAGAGCATATTGCATCACACAGGATGGGTTCCAGTGCTTAAGCTCCGTAAACCAGGAGTTCCACTGGACTAGATGCTTGAGTACTCCTTACAGAGAGTACGCTGAGCCAACCCTACCCTTGTGTCTACTGACTCACGCATTCGTAATAACACGATAGGAAACAAACCACGGAACGGACGGGGTTTGAAACCATGGAAAGTGAGTCGTAAACTCCAGGCCAGTGCGTAAGCCTCTGGACCAGCTGGCTTACGCACTGGCGCCTCTGGACCAGCTGGCTTACGCACTGGCGCCTCTGGACCAGCTGGCTTACGCACTGGCGCCTCTGGACCAGCTGGCTTACGCACTGGCGCCTCTGGACCAGCTGGCTTACGCACTGGCGCCTCTGGGCCAGCTGGCTTCGCACTGGCGCCTCTGGGCCAGCTGGCTTACGCACTGGTGCCTCTGGGCCAGCTGGCTTACGCACTGGCGCCTCTGGGCCAGCTGGCTTACGCACTGGCGCCTCTGGGCCAGCTGGCTTACGCACTGGCGCCTCTGGGCCAGCTGGCTTACGCACTGGCGCCTCTGGGCCAGCTGGCTTACGCACTGGCGCCTCTGGGCCAGCTGGCTTACGCACTGGCGCCTCTGGGCCAGCTGGCTTACGCACTGGCGCCTCTGGGCCATGGCTCCACAGTGGCGCCTCTGGGCCACTGGACTACGCATGCTTGAGTACCTTACAGGGCAGCTGAGCTTACCACTGGCGCCTTGGGCCAGCACTGTTACGTAGCCAACCGGCGCCTGGGGCCAGCTGAGCTACGCACGTGCGGCCTCTGGCCAGCTGGCTACGCACTGGCGCCTCTGGGCCAGCTGGCTTACGCACTGGCGCCTCTGGGCCAGCTGGCTTACGCACTGGCGCCTCTGGGCCAGCTGGCTACGCACTGGCGCCTCTGGGCCAGCTGGCCTGAGCCACCGGGCGACTCTGGGCCAGCTGGCTTACAACTGCCAAGACCTTGGGCCAGCTGAGCTTAGCATGGCGACTCTGGGCCAGCTGGTTTGACGACCTGGCGCTCTGGGCCAGCTCTTACGCACTGGCGCCTCTGACCAGGTTCTGCTTACTAGGCTGCCTGCTCATGGGCCAGTAGGCTTCTGCATGTCTGCTGTCTATGTCTAGACTCATTCGCCATGGGTTCAACGTCACCTGTTCCTTGATCTTTCCACCCTCGTGTGTCAGAATATAATCATGGAATTCCTTTTAAAAAGCCCATCCACTAACTTATGGCTGTGTTGAAATACTTTTTATTAAAAGTTCCTTCCAGGCATTGTTCCATGTGAACTACAAACTGCTGAACGGAGAGATGAAACAGAAAAAAGGCTGATCCTCCTTTCGTCAATATCTAGACATAATTTCTGCTACCTTAATAAAGGGTGAATGTAGCACTTTTCTTGCCCTGAATATCTGTGAAGACACTGTCCGTCCGGGACACAGTCTTGATCATCCTATGACCCGTAAAAATCACATGTAGCACCTGATAGGATTCCAACCTGCGACCTTGAAATAGTCAAACTAATGCTCTGCCGACAGAGTCACACACACATGTATACGCACATGCACGCCACACACACCACACACCACACACACACACACACACAGGTAGGAGAAATCTGGAGCAGTGAGAGAGTGGCCCTAGTAACGACCAGCGAAGAGGGGGCCAGGAGCTGCGACTGACCTCAATCACAAATAGGTGAATCACACACACACACACACACACACACACACACACACACACACCACACACACCACACACACACACACACACACACACACACACACACACGCAGACACACACACGCAGGCACACACACGCGCACACTGCACATTCATAATATATGGGGTGAGAGGAATGAGGCAAGAGGAGGAGGAAGGACAGAATGACTTAGGAATGCTAGGAAAGGAGAAGGATGGAAGAAAAACAAGAAAGTGAGGGATCGGGTGAGAGAGGAGGGAAGGGTAAGGATGAGTGATGAAAGAAGTGTGTGTTCTGACCAGGTAGATCACTCAGCACACTTACCAATGAAAAATAAACACAACAGACACAAGGTTAGCAGTAAAATTACCAGGAAAACTACCAGCATGAATAAAACACACACCATAAATAGTCACACAAAGTTAAGCATCATTTAAAATCCATTAAATTATCACTGTAAAGATTTTCTTAATTCCTAGAGATCCCTAGAGGCATCCCGGAAGTTATGAAAACCATAGAGCAAGTGAAGAGCCAAAATCATAGATAAACAGTTAAAATGAGTTCCACAGATTACAGAGAGAGGAACAGAAGCACATGCAGACAAGGAACTATGGATATGAAAACACACAGGTAGGAGAAATCTGGAGCAGTGAGAGAGTGGCCCTAGTAACGACCAGCGAAGTGGCGGGGCCAGGAGCGGGGACTGACTCCCCCACAAATAGGTGAATACACACACACACACACACACACACACACACACACACAAACCCCCACACACCACCACACACACACACACACACACACACACACACGCAGACAAAACACGCAGGCCCCACACCCCACACTGCAATTTTAATATTGGGGGGGGGAGGGAAGAGGAAAGGGGAGGAAGGACAAATGACTTAGGGGAAAGTAGAAAGGAGAAATAAGAAAAAAAAAAAGTGAGGGGGTCGGGGGAGAGGGGGGAAGGGAAGGAGAGGATGAAAAGGGAATGTGTGTTCTGACCGGGGAAAACACCAACACTTACCAATGAAAAAAAAAACACAAAGACACAAGGTTAGCAGTAAAAATTTCCAGGAGCTGTCGACTAACCTGTAGCAGGCTTCACCTCAGCACCTGCACACACGCTGTAGCAGCCTTCACCTCAGCACCTGCACACACGCTGTAGCAGCTCAGCACCTGCACACACGCTGTAGCAGCCTTCACCTCAGCACCTGCACACACGCTGTAGCAGGCTTCACCTCAGCACCTGCACACACGCTGTAGCAGGCTTCACCTCAGCACCTGCACACACGCTGTAGCAGGCTTCACCTCAGCACCTGCACACACGCTGTAGCAGCCTTCACCTCAGCACCTGCACACACGCTGTAGCAGGCTTCACCTCAGCACCTGCACACACGCTGTAGCAGGCTTCACCTCAGCACCTGCACACACGCTGTAGCAGGCTTCACCTCAGCACCTGCACACACGCTGTAGCAGCCTTCACCTCAGCACCTGCACACACGCTGTAGCAGGCTTCACCTCAGCACCTGCACACACGCTGTAGCAGGCTTCACCTCAGCACCTGCACACACGCTGTAGCAGGCTTCACCTCAGCACCTGCACACACGCTGTAGCAGGCTTCACCTCAGCACCTGCACACACGCTGTAGCAACCTTCACCTCAGCACCTGCACACACGCTGTAGCAGCCTTCACCTCAGTACCTGCACACACGCTGTAGCAGCCTTCACCTCAGCACCTGCACACACGCTGTAGCAGCCTTCACCTCAGCACCTGCACACACGCTGTAGCAGCCTTCACCTCAGCACCTGCACACACGCTGTAGCAGCCTTCACCTCAGCACCTGCACACACGCTGTAGCAGCCTTCACCTCAGCACCTGCACACACGCTGTAGCAGCCTTCACCTCAGCACCTGCACACACGCTGTAGCAGCCTTCACCTCAGCACCTGCACACACGCTGTAGCAGCCTTCACCTCAGCACCTGCACACACGCTGTAGCAGCCTTCACCTCAGCACCTGCACACACGCTGTAGCAGCCTTCACCTCAGCACCTGCACACACGCTGTAGCAGCCTTCACCTCAGCACCTGCACACACGCTGTAGCAGCCTTCACCTCAGCACCTGCACACACGCTGTAGCAGCCTTCACCTCAGCACCTGCACACACGCTGTAGCAGCCTTCACCTCAGCACCTGCACACACGCTGTAGCAGCCTTCACCTCAGCACCTGCACACACGCTGTAGCAGCCTTCACCTCAGCACCTGCACACACGCTGTAGCAGCCTTCACCTCAGCACCTGCACACACGCTGTAGCAGCCTTCACCTCAACAACTGCACACACGCTGTAGCAGCCTTCACCTCAGCACCTGCACACACGCTGTAGCAGCCTTCACCTCAACAACTGCACACACGCTGTAGCAGCCTTCACCTCAGCACCTACACACACGCTGTAGCAGCCTTCACCTCAACAACTGCACACACGCTGTAGCAGCCTTCACCTCAGCATCTGCACACACGCTGTAGCAGCCTTCACCTCAGCACCTGCACACACGCTGTAGCAGCCTTCACCTCAGCACCTGCACACACGCTGTAGCATCCTTCACCTCAGCACCTCCACACACGCTGTAGCATCCTTCACCTCAGCACCTGCACACACGCTGTAGCAGCCTTCACCTCAGCACCTGCACACACGCTGTAGCAACCTTCACCTCAGCACCTGCACACACGCTGTAGCAGCCTTCACCTCAGCACCTGCACACACGCTGTAGCAACCTTCACCTCAGCACCTGCACACACGCTGTAGCAACCTTCACCTCAGCACCTGCACACACGCTGTAGCAACCTTCACCTCAGCACCTGCACACACGCTGTAGCACCCTTCACCTCAGCACCTGCACACACGCTGTAGCAACCTTCACCTCAGCACCTGCACACACGCTGTAGCAACCTTCACCTTAGCACCTGCACACACGTTGTAGCAACCTTCACCTCAGCACCTGCACACACGCTGTAGCAACCTTCAACTCAGCACCTGCACACACGCTGTAGCATCCTTCACCTCAGCACCTGCACACACGCTGTAGCAGCCTTCACCTCAGCACCTGCCCACACGCTGTAGCAGCCTTCACCTCAGCACCTGCACACACGCTGTAGCAGCCTTCACCTCAGCACCTGCACACACTGTAGCAGCCTTCACCTCAGCACCTCAGCACCTGCACACACGCTGTAGCAGCCTTCACCTCAGCACCTGCACACACGCTGTAGCAGTCTTCACCTTAGCACCTGCACACACTGTAGCAGCCTTCACCTCAGCACCTGCACACACGCTGTAGCAGCCTTCACCTCAGCACCTGCACACACACTGTAGCAGCCTTCACCTCAGCACCTGCACACACTGTAGCAGTCTTCACCTCAGCACCTGCACACACGTTGTAGTGTTCTTGGAATGTGTCCATGACATCTCTGTTTCTCGGTAGATTTATTCTGCACTTCCTCCCGTTATCTCTCGCTGGATTATGAGAACACTTGAGGGCTCTCACAAGTAGAGTTGAACACCATCAGTAAAGTCTGTGGAGTCTCGTAGTGTTCAAACTTCTGATGTCTGTTCGTCGTGAAAGTTTATAAAATTACAAGAACTTTGGCAAATAATTTATGCTTTGATTTCAAAGAGAGAGAGAGAGAGAGAGAGAGAGAGAGAGAGAGAGAGAGAGAGAGAGAGAGAGAGAGAGAGAGAGAGAGAGAGAGAGACAGAGACAGAGACAGAGAGAGAGACAGAAACAGAGACAGAGACAGACAGACAGAGAGAGAGAGAGACAGAGACAGACACAGATAGACGTATTATAAGTGAAATGAGAGATGACAGGAAGGAGAGGTAGAGAGTTGAGTGAGGGTTGAGTTATAGAGCGGTGAGTCAGATGGTAGTTAAAAGGGGGAATTATAGGGGTGATAGGAGTATGGTCACAATGTGGGCAGACAGAGAGGAAGGTAATAGTTGTCTTCCTCATGTGAAGATCCACAAGTGTTGGAGGGGAGTGGGGTTGCTGGGGAGAGGGAGTAGATAGAGCAGAACAGAGGAGGGAGGAGTAAGCGAAGGAAGAAGGGAAGAGCATCAATTAAAATATGGAGAGCGAAGAGAGGAAGAGGTAAGGATAAAAATGAGAGAGTAAAAACAAACATGATTAGGGAGAGTACAGAAGAGGTAAAACGATATGAAAGTACTGAATGGAAAGAAAATTAAAGAAAGATAAGGACTGGAACCGTGGTCCTTGTATATACCAGACCAACTCTGTAACCACTCAGCCACGGACCTGACAATGGCATGATTTCACAACCAACACAACTGTGATATGGTCGTGTCAGCAGGACCAACTGTGGTCCTACTGTCTCATCTCACAGTCCTTGAAGCTTTCAGGGCACATTGTTCTCACAGCCAGGTAGTCCATAAATCTAAGTCGTAATGAACGACTGTTGATTCACTGACAGTCGTTCATTATGACTTATCTCGAGTTAATGGATTACCTGGCTTTGAGGTGTATGAGAAGAGATGTACCACGAAACCTGTTGGGGCTGTGAGATGAGACAGAAGGTTGACAAATGGTGCTGCTGATTCAACCAATTCCCAGTTCTGCTGGTATTAAATTCATTCACTTTTAAGCTCTGTGGCTGATGAGATACAGCGTTGAGCCTGGTATATACAAGAACCTTGTTCCAATCACCATCCAGTATTTTTTGCTCATATATATATATATATATATATATATATATATATATATATATATTAGTACATTGGTGTAAGGATTCTAGTAGCTATTTCCGAAATCTAGGTAGCTATATAACAGTTAAAATGACATATAGGAGGAACATGAGTTATATGCCTTTAATCCTCTGGCTAAGTACAGTTTACAAAAAAATCCTCCAAATCTATGACTTCCTTTTTTTATTTTGAAGTGTATACATCAGTGTCGGCCGTGTGTTACAGTTGTATATATATGTGTATGTCAAAAGTCGCATCTGGTACAAGGAGACTATCAACTTAATGCATCAAGATAAAAGATCATGGAACTTGTAATCAAAATAACACAGGAAGTACTAATTCATATCTTAAGTTAACAGGTTATGGGTCGCAATAATTCTAGAGGTGACATAACAATATTGACTACATTGATGTCCCTCACTGAGCTAAAGAAAACATCTTGACAGAAAAATGTGAAGTTTTAGGGTAGACTGCAATGTTATCGTGGCTTAAATACAAAAATTATGTGGATGAGGGAAAGGAAACTCGTCACACCTATACGTCCCCACTTAATAGTGTCACTATGTTATGAGTCATACCCCAGGACCACGAACATTGTAACTGGACACAAATCGCATATGCTTGAGTTGAGGCAGGGACACATGTGCTTGAGTTGAGGCAGGGACACACATGCTTGAGTTGAGGCAGGGACACATCAACAACTGCACTGTGGCCCAGAACCATCAAGTTCACCTACGAAGTGCATATCATTGTGCACACTTTTTTGTAGCAACAAATCGTAAACTGGACGAGTAAAAGGCGCTTGGCAGGGAAGAAAACTGGTCTAATGTACATCCGTACAAAACTACAGATTACTTGGAAACCATGTTGCATAGCAAGTAGTTCAGTGATCTTGTGAATCACTCTTGTGGACGACTACTAGAGAAGAATCCAGTTTGTAGAGCCCCTGGCTCATATGCAGTGATTGACTGTCATGTTTATAAGAGTAGACTATGTTGATACTTTTAACAATTGAACTGTTAGGGACAGTGACCTGAGTGTCTGCCCAACACACTAAATGACTGCAAGTCCCTCATGTGGTTGAAAGTTGCATTCAACTTCTGTGCCATCCAGAGTACTGATGTTGCAAGAATCTAGCTTCCAACAGTTTACGTGATTTCCCTACATAGAACTGGTCACACAGTACACAAAACCTTTTATACACCTGCAACACAGCAAAGCTTCACTGCTATTTAACACAGCAAAACGTCACTGCTACTAAACACAGCAAAGTTTCACTGCTACTACTAAATACAGCAAAGCTTCACGTACGTTTTAATAGCGTCCCCGAAGATAGAGAAATGTGACGCCAAATCTCCTAAACATAACGTCATAGACGGACCACATTGATGACGTCATAGATGGAACACTGATGACGCGACAGATGGAACTCGCTAATGACTTCATATATGGAACACAGTGAAATCACAGACGGAACACTGGTGACACAGATGGAACACTGATGACATAGACGGAACACTGATGACATAGACGGAACGCTGATGACATAGACGGAACGCTGATGACATAGAGGAACACACTTGATAACGTCCCACACACAATATTACATCAAGGAGGTAGCATAATGTGATAGACGTCAAACAACATACAGATGTCAGAGAGTGAAGACGGCGTCTCACCTGACCTGCAACACTGCTACACTACCTCGCATTACCTGGGGAAGAGAGACAACAAGATGTAAATATTTCTGAAAATAACGCAAAACGCAACTGGAAGTTTTCACATAAAAAAAGAATAGAAATTATATAATAGCAAAAAATGCTGTTTTTATCAGAGGTTGATGGATTTACATACAACTCCTTCATTCCGCACTGGATTTACAAAGCTCTTTCATCCGTAAGGTCATTCTGACCAATAAGGTCATTCAGCACTTTGGACTACGTTATCACACAAGACAAAGCTTCAGTGCAGCATCAAAATCATGCAAAACAAGAAGCACATAAATTATCACAAAAAAATCACAGATAACCCGTTCTTAGAAGACTAAAACTTACGACGATGTTTCACTGTGACTCAGAGTATTAAATAGTCACAGTTGTACCGTTCCAGCCACTGTACTGTGACTGGCTTCCAGCCACTGTATTGTGACTGACTTCCAGCCACTGTACTGTGACTGACTTCCAGCCACTGTATTGTGACTGACTTCCAGCCACTGTATTGTGACTGACTTCCAGCCACTGTATTGTGACTGACTTCCAGCCACTGTACTGTGACTGACTTCCAGCCACTGTATTGTGACTGACTTCCAGCCACTGTATTGTGACTGACTTCCAGCCACTGTACTGTGACTGACTTCCAGCCACTGTACTGTGACTGACTTCCAGCCACTGTACTGTGACTGACTTCCAGCCACTGTATTGTGACTGACTTCCAGCCACTGTATTGTGACTGACTTCCAGCCACTGTATTGTGACTGACTTCCAGCCACTGTATTGTGACTGACTTCCAGCCACTGTATTGTGACTGACTTCCAGCCACTGTACTGTGACTGACTTCCAGCCACTGTATTGTGACTGACTTCCAGCCACTGTATTGTGACTGACTTCCAGCCACTGTACTGTGACTGACTTCCAGCCACTGTACTGTGACTGACTTCCAGCCACTGTAGTGTGACTGACTTCCAGCCACTGTATTGTGACTGACTTCCAGCCACTGTATTGTGACTGACTTCCAGCCACTGTATTGTGACTGACTTCCAGCCATTGTATTGTGACTGACTTCCAGCCACTGTACTGTGACTGACTTCCAGCCACTGTACTGTGACTGACTTCCAGCCACTGTACTGTGACTGACTTTCAGCCACTGTACTGTGACTGACTTCCAGCCACTGTACTGTGACTGACTTCCAGCCACTGTACTGTGACTGACTTCCAGCCACTGTATTGTGACTGACTTCCAGCCACTGTATTGTGACTGACTTCCAGCCACTGTATTGTGACTGACTTCCAGCCACTGTATTGTGACTGACTTCCAGCCACTGTATTGTGACTGACTTCCAGCCACTGTATTGTGACTGGCTTCCAGCCACTGTATTGTGACTGACTTCCAGCCACTGTATTGTGACTGACTTCCAGCCACTGTACTGTGACTGACTTCCAGCCACTGTACTGTGACTGACTTCCAGCCACTGTACTGTGACTGACTTCCAGCCACTGTATTGTGACTGACTTCCAGCCACTGTATTGTGACTGACTTCCAGCCACTGTATTGTGACTGACTTCCAGCCACTGTATTGTGACTGACTTCCAGCCATTGTATTGTGACTGACTTCCAGCCACTGTACTGTGACTGACTTCCAGCCACTGTACTGTGACTGACTTCCAGCCACTGTACTGTGACTGACTTCCAGCCACTGTACTGTGACTGACTTCCAGCCACTGTACTGTGACTGACTTCCAGCCACTGTACTGTGACTGACTTTCAGCCACTGTACTGTGACTGACTTCCAGCCACTGTACTGTGACTGACTTCCAGCCACTGTATTGTGACTGACTTCCAGCCACTGTATTGTGACTGACTTCCAGCCACTGTATTGTGACTGACTTCCAGCCACTGTATTGTGACTGACTTCCAGCCACTGTATTGTGACTGACTTCCAGCCACTGTATTGTGACTGACTTCCAGCCACTGTATTGTGACTGACTTCCAGCCACTGTATTGTGACTGGCTTCCAGCCACTGTATTGTGACTGACTTCCAGCCACTGTACTGTGACTGACTTCCAGCCACTGTATTGTGACTGACTTCCAGCCACTGTATTGTGACTGACTTCCAGCCACTGTATTGTGACTGACTTCCAGCCACTGTATTGTGACTGACTTCCAGCCACTGTATTGTGACTGACTTCCAGCCACTGTATTGTGACTGACTTCCAGCCACTGTATTGTGACTGACTTCCAGCCACTGTATTGTGACTGACTTCCAGCCACTGTATTGTGACTGACTTCCAGCCACTGTATTGTGACTGACTTCCAGCCACTGTATTGTGACTGACTTCCAGCCACTGTATTGTGACTGACTTCCAGCCACTGTATTGTGACTGACTTCCAGCCACTGTATTGTGACTGACTTCCAGCCACTGTATTGTGACTGGCTTCCAGCCACTGTATTGTGACTGACTTCCAGCCACTGTACTGTGACTGACTTCCAGCCACTGTATTGTGACTGACTTCCAGCCACTGTATTGTGACTGACTTCCAGCCACTGTATTGTGACTGACTTCCAGCCACTGTATTGTGACTGACTTCCAGCCACTGTATTGTGACTGACTTCCAGCCACTGTATTGTGACTGACTTCCAGCCACTGTATTGTGACTGACTTCCAGCCACTGTATTGTGACTGACTTCCAGCCACTGTATTGTGACTGACTTCCAGCCACTGTATTGTGACTGACTTCCAGCCACTGTATTGTGACTGACTTCCAGCCACTGTATTGTGACTGACTTCCAGCCACTGTATTGTGACTGACTTCCAGCCACTGTATTGTGACTGGCTTCCAGCCACTGTATTGTGACTGACTTCCAGCCACTGTACTGTGACTGACTTCCAGCCACTGTATTGTGACTGACTTCCAGCCACTGTATTGTGACTGACTTCCAGCCACTGTATTGTGACTGACTTCCAGCCACTGTATTGTGACTGGCTTCCAGCCACTGTATTGTGACTGACTTCCAGCCACTGTACTGTGACTGACTTCCAGCCACTGTATTGTGACTGACTTCCAGCCACTGTATTGTGACTGACTTCCAGCCACTGTATTGTGACTGACTTCCAGCCACTGTATTGTGACTGACTTCCAGCCACTGTATTGTGACTGACTTCCAGCCACTGTATTGTGACAGGCTTCCAGCCACTGTATTGTGACTGACTTCCAGCCACTGTACTGTGACTGACTTCCAGCCACTGTATTGTGACTGACTTCCAGCCACTGTATTGTGACTGACTTCCAGCCACTGTATTGTGACTGACTTCCAGCCACTGTATTGTGACTGACTTCCAGCCACTGTATTGTGACTGACTTCCAGCCACTGTATTGTGACTGATTTCTTATATATTATAACACTGAGTTAAAGTAACACACATCAGTTAATGATCTTAAATCGTTAACATCAAAAACAGTTCCCTGGAATTTCACCAGGTGTCTAACAGCCAATTATAAAAACCACAACAACTGTGAGGACCAGGAAATTATGGGCAAACAGTTAAGATGTGATGTAAATACAGGAACAGGACGCTACAAGGCAGAGAGAGGGGCAGGAACACCTGCAAGACGGGACCAGGACGCTACAAGGCAGAGAGAGGGGCAGGAACACCTGCAAGACGGGAACAGCACGCCACAAGGCAGAGAGAGGGGCAGGAACACCTGCAAGACAGGAACAGCACACTACAAGGCAGAGAGAGGGGCAGGAACACCTGCAAAACAGGAATAGCACGCTACAAGGCACACAGAGAGGGTCAGGAACACCTGCAAGACAGGAACAACACGCTACAAGGCACACAGAGAGGGTCAGGAACACCTGCAAGACAGGAACAGCACACTACAAGGTACACAGAGAGGGGCAGGAACACCTGCAAGACAGGAATAGCACGCTACAAGGCACACAGAGAGGGGCAGGAACACCTGCAAGACAGGAATAGCACGCTACAAGGCACACAGAGAGGGGCAGGAACACCTGCAAGACAGGAACAGCACGCTACAAGGCACACAGAGAGGGTCAGGAACACCTGCAAGACAGGAACAGCACGCTACAAGGCAGAGAGAGGGGCAGGAACACCTGCAAGACAGGAGCAGCACGCTACAAGGCACACAGAGAGGGGCAGGAACACCTGCAAGACAGGAACAGCACACTACAAGGCACACAGAGAGGGGCAGGAATACCTGCAAGACAGGAACAGCACGCTACAAGGCAGAGAGAGGGGCAGGAACACCTGCAAGACAGGAACAGCACACTACAAGGCAGAGAGAGGGACAGGAACACCTGCAAGACGGGAACAGCACGCTACAAGGCACACAGAGAGGGGCAGGAACACCTGCAAGACAGGAACAGCACACTACAAGGCACACAGAGAGGGGCAGGAACACCTGCAAGACAGGAACAGCACGCTACAAGGCAGAGAGAGGGGCAGGAACACCTGCAAGACGGGAACAGCACGCTACAAGGCACACAGAGAGGGGCAGGAACACCTGCAAGACAGGAACAGCATGCTACAAGGCACACAGATGGGACAGGAACACCTGCAAAACAGGAACAGCACACTACAAGGCACACAGAGAGGGGCAGGAACACCTGCAAGACAGGAACAGCACTCTACAAGGCACACAGAGAGGGGCAGGAACACCTGCAAAACAGGAACAGCACACTACAAGGCACACAGAGAGGGGCAGGAACACCTGCAAGACAGAAACAGCACACTACAAGGCACACAGAGAGGGGCAGGAACACCTGCAAGACGGGAACAGCACGCTACAAGGCACACAGAGAGGGTCAGGAACACCTGCAAGACAGGAACAGCACGCTACAAGGCACACAGAGAGGGGCAGGAACACCTGCAAGACAGGAACAGCACGCTACAAGGCACACAGAGAGGGGCAGGAACACCTGCAAGACAGGAATAGCACGCTACAAGGCACACAGAGAGGGTCAGGAACACCTGCAAGACAGGAACAGCACGCTACAAGGCACACAGAGAGGGGCAGGAACACCTGCAAGACAGGAACAGCACGCTACAAGGCACACAGAGAGGGGCAGGAACACCTGCAAGATGGTGACCGAGTAAGTAAATGTTGGTTAAGAGGCACAGGAACAATGAATAAAGAAAGCAAAGAACAGGGCTTAGGAACTGGGCCCATTAAGGAGTGCATTTGATGCATATTTACAAATTTACAATACAAATTTAAAATACTGGTCAATATTTTTTTACATCTTACCTCCACTAACAGATGCCTTGACATGTACAAGCAACGAAACTGAATTTTTCCATCCTCACCCAACGATTTTTTTCCAGCACATTTTCATCCATTTTTTTTAGTATCGTAAGGAAATAATCAAGAAAAAAAATTGTATGTGTGCACGTCCGGAATATTTTTTTTTCTCTCAGTATGATGAGGGAGTCGAGGAAGCGAAACTAGAGGTTTCAATACCAAGGAGAAATCTGGATCCTCAAGTGCGCCGTTAAGATGACACTAGCGTCTCCCGCTGCTTCCTTAGACAGCTCTGTTATAACATATATACCCGTACTGATTTGTTATTCTCTGCGCAGAAGCTGTGATGACCATAGTCTTTTTTTTTTTCATTTTATAATTTTTAGAATGTCACAACTTCCTGAACAATCCAGAGTCATTAAACAGAGATACTGGAATTAATTTTCATTCTAGTTAGTCTTGCCTCTGGGCTGCCAGGCAGCTACAGATGAATTATACAAGGTCATGAAAAGTCAGGAACAAAGGTAACATGTGGGCTATTGACAGGAACACCTCAATCCCAGTCAAAATGACAGACTGTGTGTAGGTCGTAAGAAGACTGCTGATGCCAGATTCTCACAATAAATTTTACAATTAAACACATGAACTTAAAACTTTGATACTACTACTACTACTATTACTACTACTACTACTAATAATAATAATAATTTGACACTGGCATATTATATAAAAAGCCCCTGGTTATTTAATTTTTTTTGGATTTTGCCACCGAAGTGGCTAGTTTATTGTGCACCCCATATCCATCCTGTGGATGGTAGCGCGAGAGCATATGGATACACAAAGCCTAGGAACTAGGCCCCAAAAAGGTTAGCAGCAGTACATCTAGATTTATATCTCCAGTTCACTTATCTGTTACAAACAAATTTAGGAAATATGCTTAATATAACTGGTATCTTATTTTCATTAATAAGACATCTTAACATGTCACATAGGTTATTATACTATCTCTATATTCCTCAATAAGTGGACACTTAAGCACAATGTTCAAGATAATAACCACGGCGCTGGATCACATACTTTACATTTAGTTTGATCATCATCTGTGTCTGCCAAACTGCCAGAAGTACTTGTAACCAAGCCTAAGCCTGGCCTCTACAACATCAATCAGTACTTGTAACCAAGCCTAAGCCTGGCCTCTACAACATCAATCAGTACTTGTAACCAAGCCTAAGCCTGGCCTCTACAACATCAATCAGTACTTGTAACCAAGCCTAAGCCTGGCCTCTACAACATCAATCAGTACTTGTAACCAAGCCTAAGCCTGGCCTCTACATCAATCAGTACTTGTAACCAAGCCTAAGCCTGGCCTCTACATCAATCAGTACTTGTAACCAAGCCTAAGCCTGGCCTCTACAACATCAATCAGTACTTGTAACCAAGCCTAAGCCTGACCACTACAACATCAATCAGTACTTGTAACCAAGCCTAAGCCTGGCCTCTACAACATCAATTATTACTTGTAACCAAGCTTAAGCCTGGCTACTACAACATCAATCAGTACTTGTAACCAAGCCTAAGCCTGGCCTCTACAACATCAGTCAGTACTTGTAACCAAGCCTAAGCCTGGCCACTGCAACATCAATCAGTACTTGTAACCAAGCCTAAGCCTGGCTACTACAACATCAGTCAGTACTTGTAACCAAGCCTAAGCCTGGCCTCTACAACATCAATCAGTACTTGTAACCAAGCCTAAGCCTGGCCTCTACAACATCAATCAGTACTTGTAACCAAGCCTAAGCCTGGCCTCTACAACATCAATCAGTACTTGTAACCAAGCCTAAGCCTGGCCTCTACAACATCAATCAGTACTTGTAACCAAGCCTAAGCCTGGCCTCTACAACATCAATCAGTACTTGTAACCAAGCCTAAGCCTGGCCTCTACATCAATCAGTACTTGTAACCAAGCCTAAGCCTGGCCTCTACATCAATCAGTACTTGTAACCAAGCCTAAGCCTGGCCTCTACAACATCAATCAGTACTTGTAACCAAGCCTAAGCCTGGCCTCTACAACATCAATCAGTACTTGTAACCAAGCCTAAGCCTGGCCTCTACAACATCAATCAGTACTTGTAACCAAGCCTAAGCCTGGCCTCTACAACATCAATCAGTACTTGTAACCAAGCCTAAGCCTGGCCTCTACAACATCAATCAGTACTTGTAACCAAGCCTAAGCCTGGCCTCTACAACATCAATCAGTACTTGTAACCAAGCCTAAGCCTGGCCTCTACAACATCAATCAGTACTTGTAACCAAGCCTAAGCCTGGCCTCTACAACATCAATCAGTACTTGTAACCAAGCCTAAGCCTGGCCTCTACAACAACATCAGTCTGTTCACACTGAAAGTTGCTCCACAAACATACTTATCTACGTTCATGTTATCATAGTGGGTGATAGATCTACTCAGGCTTCTAACTGCATACCTATAACATTAATTTTCATTATTTACTTCTCTCCTAATATTATTCCTAATGCTGGACACAGATATACCAAAGTTATAATCTACATGGTTATGCAGAACATTTTCGGTAACTTAATTTTGTCGCCAGGATGCGACCAATAACAATTGCCTAACACTCAGGTACCTACTTACTCCTGGGTGAGCAGAGGCAACAGGTACAAAGAAACATACCCAACGTTTCACCGGTGCCGGAGATCGATCCCGAACTCTCAGTTTGTGAACTCAGGACGCTGGCAACGAAACGTATATAAAAAATGTCTGGGAAGGTGAAATATCAAAAAGTTTTTTAAAAATTAATTATTTTTTGTCTAGACGAAATACGTACTACAGTACAGTCTGGTTCCAGACTTTAGAACAGAACTTCTCCAGGCTGAGGGACTGACAACCTCAAATCTACGACTTTAGGGTGATGGACTGATTACATCGTTTTCACATCTCTACTGCTCCTGCCTACTTTCTGTACTCGACTGAAGAAGCCTACTGTGTAGGCGAAACGTTTCGGAATAAAGTTGCTTAAGTGTTGCCTATGTGTCTCAACAACCATCCTGTCGATACTGTATACCATTTTGATATTTACACAAGAGTTAATGACTGCTGACTTTGTACTCTGTGTGCGAGTATACATGATTCATATTATTTACAGATATATGAATACATCTTATCCAGTCTATTACAACTTTATTTTTTAAATGGGTGGATCGGTAAGCCAGCGGAAGGTCTCGGTCAAATGAACATAAGTTCCAGCTGCGGGTCATCACATGAGTAAGACTCGCGTCAGGAAACACTTGTCCTGTTTTTTGACGAACCTTACGTAACCTAACCTAATATGATCCAAATTTCCACGACACCTTAAATAGCCTATCCAAGATAGATACAACACTGTGAGACAGCAGTCAACACTCTGACCAATGAGAGTAACATTTACAGCATCAGCGACCGTCAAACACCCTGAAGTCGACACACCTTGGGGTGGCCTAGTATCCAAGTGATCTAGTAGCGACCAGTGAAGAGGCGGGGTCAGGAGCTGTGAATCGACCCCTGCAACCACAGCTTTGTGAGTACACAGTCCCAATAACAGAGCAAAGTTCCATCTACAATCCTAAGTAATGTGATTACTGTGGGCCGACTGTGACAATTCTTGGCGGTGTAGGGACATACACCGACAGCAACGACAGAACATTCACCCAGGATCAAAGACAACCTTCAACCAACTCCATAAATAAAGAGAAGGGACTCCTAGTACGAGGGAAACTTCTAGAAGCCTCTCAGAATGCTGGGGAGTGGGTGAAAAAACATCACAGAAACGTCGTTCACACACATACACACAGAAGTTGTAAAGCATACCATACCACGGGTGGGGTTTGAACCCGCGGTCAGAGAGTCTGAAAACTCCAGACCGTCACGTTAGCCACTCCAGACCGTGGCTAATGCGACGGTCTGGAGTTTTGAGACTCTCTGACCGTGGGTTCAAACCCCACCCGTGGTATGGTTTGTTTGCAATCGTGTCATTACGATTTCGTGAGTCAAGTTGTAAAGCATCTTAAGCAACAGGTAAGGACGCACACTAGTGACACAGGTAAGGAGGCCACGCCCCTTTCTTGGCTCCAGACAATCAGGAAGACACTGGTATATCCAGAACACAGGTTACATCTTGTTGGTTGAAGCACCCATGAAGCTGGCGTCTCGTCACGTTAACACCTTCCTAACTGAACTATATAAAACACTACTCTAGTATCATAGTAATTTACTATTGGCATTCCAGAAGATAATAATAACATAAGTTTTTTATATGTAAAATCTGTATCTTGTGCACATCAGATTACAAATAACAATAATATTTGGCTAATAACTCACATACACAATATTATAAATGCCTGTGTGTTACTCTGCTTGTCACATTGTACTGTATTCTCAAACACTAATATGCCTATTTATCTCTAGAGCTATGGATGGATGGGGAACCTGCGCCATCGGAATGAATTATTTTTCTTGAAGATTTGATATAATTAAATTTTTACAATTTGCAGTATATCTAATCAAAATTTCTTGAATTCGGCCTTATTAGATCACGGCTAACTTTAATGAGGCCTTCCAACACAAAAAGGTTCCCCACCCTTCCTTCAGAGAGTTTTAGTGACCAGTTGGTCAGTAACACGTGTCATGGCCCGGGGTGAAGACTCAAGACAGTGTCAACACTCGCTGCGTTATAGAGAGTATTAGCAGTGTCGTAACGTTGCATTTCCTGAGTGTCATACAGGATAACTTGGTTGTTGTATCTTAAGCTTGTTAATAACTAAAGTTAAGAAAATAAATATATAAATATACCCTTTCCCTTATTCTAATGGTGGATTATAAGTCCAAGTTCATCTATTGTGAGCAGCTGCACTCTGTAAAGTAATTAGTGGAGTCTGTATAGGCCCCCGTAGTCACCTTGTCAATTCCTCTCAGTATTTTGTATGTCGTTATCATGTCCCCCTATCTCTCCTGTCCTCCAGTGTCGTCAGGTTGATTTCCCTTAACCTCTCCTCGTAGGACATACCTCTTAGCTCTGGGACTAGTCTCGTTGCAAACCTTTGCACTTTCTCTAGTTTCTTTACGTGCTTGGCTAGGTGTGGGTTCCAGACTGGTGCCGCATACTCCAATATGGGCCAAACGTATATGGTGAACAGGGTCCTGAACAATTCCTTATTAAGATGTCGGAATGCTGTTCTGAGGTTTGCTAGGCGCCCATATGCTGCAGCAGTTATTTGGTTGATGTGCGCTTCAGGAGATGTGCCTGGTGTTATACTCACCCCAAGATCTTTTTCCTTGAGTGAGGTTTGTAGTCTCTGACCCCCTAGACTGTACTCCGTCTGCGGTATTCTTTTCCCTTCCCCAATCTTCATGACTTTGCACTTGGTGGGATTGAACTCCAGGAGCCAATTGCTGGACCAGGTCTGCAGCCTGTCCAGATCCCTTTGTAGTTCTGCCTGGTCTTCGATCGAGTGAATTCTTCTCATCAACTTCACGTCATCTGCAAACAGGGACACCTCAGAGTTTATTCCTTCCGTCACATCGTTCACAAATACCAGAAACACCACTGGTCCTAGGACTGACCCCTGTGGGACCTCGCTGGTCACAGGTGCCCACTCTGACACCTCGCCAAGTACCATGACTCGCTGCTGTCTTCCTGATTGTTTCCCATATTCCATCTCTCTTTAACCGGTTTCCCCTCCAGTTCTCTTCCCCTGAATTTCAGGAATTTCCCCTCTTTCCCGTGTATTTCCCTTGTTTTTGGTTTAAATTTTGTCCTGGCCTTCCTGCCCCTCCACTTGGAAAAGCCCCTATGTGTATTCCAGGTTTAAAAAACCACATGATTTTTGGCCCCGGGGTTTTTTTCATATATGATTCCCCCCGATATCTGCACTAAAAAGGGTGAATAAAATTAAAGCGCGGGTTCATCCTCCCTCTCTCTCTTCCCGTGCCCCCTTAGTGTTGGTACAGGGGGTTTTTCCAATTTTCCCCCCCATCATCTTAGCCCCCCACCATTCTTGGCCCCCTTGTGGCCCCAAGTTCTCCCAACCCATCTCCTTTTTGTTAAAGCCCCTTTGATCGGAGCTTTCCCCTGCATAAAATGACCCTCTTCTGGCCACTGCAGCCAGTTGTCAGCAAATTTTTGTCTTTACTCTTCCCTTTGGGCCTCCTGCTGTTCTATGGGGGGTTTTGGCCCCCTTTGTGGGCCTCCAGGGGGGGCGTTCACAAATTAATCGTTTGTTCTCTGCTGTCTCCTCTCCCCATTTTTTCAAAAATTCTTTGGTTTTTGACCCAGCAACCCCCACTCCTCCCCCCCCTTTTCCCCTCTGTTTTTTCCCCCAGGATCTGGTACCCCTTTGGGAAAAAGATGGCACCCCTGTTATCATCCTGTAAGTTTGGGTTTTTCTGTGGGGAAGTTGATGCCCAATGATGCCTCTGACTCTTTCTTCCCCATTCCTCCCACTTAGGGTTTCCATCAGCGTTTTTTACCATACCTTCAGTTTCCTTTCCAACACTGGGGGGGGCCTGTGAGGTGGGGGCCGGGAGCATACTGTGGGGATTCCATAGCCCCAGTGTTGGGTGGAAGCTGTGGGTATGGATTGTAGTGTGTGTTGGGATGGTGGGGGATGGGTTGTGGGGGTACTGAGGAAAATTTGTGTGTGTTCCCTTCCCCTCTCTTTTCCCTGCTCTTTGACTCCCTTTTTGGTTCACCCTTTCTCCCTTTTTCCCTACCCCTTTTCCCTTTTTTGCCCCTCCCCCCTCAGCTGCCCCCCGTTCTGTTTGTGTTCTGTCTCTGTCTGGGGAACACCCTCTTTACTCTTTTGTTTTAACCCAAGGGGTTTTCTCTTAAAAGGATCCTTTTTCCCCTTTTTTCCCCCTGAAAAAATCACCCCGAGGGTCGGTTTCTCCCTTCCCGAGTCCCCCCTATTCCCAAAAATTTACAAATCTTTCCATCTCTTTTCCCTTTTTTAGGGGTTTTTCTAATCCCTTTCTTTCTTTCCTGCCCCTTTTTCAGTGTGTGTCCTTTCCTATTCCCTGGCCATGGAAAAACAAAAATTTTCCCCTTTCCTCCCCCCAAATTTCCTCCCCCTCTGGCTCTGGATCCTGCCGGGGGGTTTTCTCCTTTTTTCCCTTTAAAATTTTTTTCCCCAACCCCCGGGGGGGGGGGGGTGGGCCCTTTTTGTGTGTGTGTTTTTTTTTGGTTTGGTTTTGGGGGGGTTTTTTTGGGTTTTTGGGGGGTTTTTTTTTTTTTGGTTTTTTTTTTTTTTTTGGTTTGGTTTTTTTTTTGGGTTTTTTGTTTGGGTTTTTTTTTTTTTTTTTTTGGGGGGGGTTTTTTTTTTTTTTGGGGGGCCCTTTTTTTTTTTTGCGGGGTTTTTTTTTTTTTTTTTTTTTTTTTTTCTTTTCCCCTTTCCCCTTTTGGGGGGCCCCCCCCCTTTTCCCGGGGCCCCTTTCCCCGGGGTTTTTCCCCCCCAATTTTTTTTCCTTTCTTTAAATTTTTTCCAAATTTTTTTTTTTGGGGGGGGGGGCCCCTTTTTTTGGTTTTTAATTTTGGGGGGGGGTGTGTGTGGGTGTTTTTTTGTGTGTTTTTTGGGGTTTTTTTTGTGTGTTTTTTTTTTTGTGTTTTTTTTTTTTTTTTTTTTTTTTTTTTTTTTTTTTTGGGGTTTGGGGTTTTTTTTTTCCCCTTTTTGGGGTTTTGGGTTTTTTTTTGGTTTTTGGGGGGGGTTTTTTTTTGGGTTTTTTGGGGGGTTTTTTTTTTTTTTGGGTTTTTTTTGGGGGTTTTTTTTTTTTTTTTTTTGGGTTTTTTGGGGGGGTTTTGGGGTTTTTGTTTTTTTTTGTGTTTTTTGGGGGGGGGGGTTTTTTTTTTTTTTTTTTTTTTTTTGGGGGGGGGGCCTTTTTTTTTTTTTTGGTTGTGTTTTGTGTGTTGTGTGTGTGTGTGTGTGTGTGTGTGTGTGTTGTTGTGTGTGTTGTGTGTGTTGGTGTGTGTGTTGTGTGTGTGTTTGTGTGTGTGTTTTGTTGTGTGACTCACTTATTGTACTATAACTGGTGTTGCAGGGTCGGACTCAGCTCCTGGCCCCCCTCTTCATGATCCTACTAATCCTCTCTGCTTCCTAAAGCTTTGTCATACCTCGTCTTAAAGCTATGTATGATTCCTGCCTCCATTACATCACTTCTAGGTTATTCCACTTCCTGACGACTCTATGACCGAAAATGCTCAAACATCCCTGGACTTCTGAGTCTTCTTCAAGCCCCCTTTTGTTTCTGTGTCCCCTCTTGGACATCCTGTCTCTGTACCTTTCCCATTCCTGTGTTATGTTGTTATCATCCTGACCCTTCTGTCCTCTAGTGTCGTCAGCCCGATTTCCTCAACCTTTATGTTGACAATTCCTCTGAGCCCGGGAAATAGCCTGCTGCAAAATTTGTACTTTCCTAACTTCTTGATGCTTGACCAGGTGCTGGTTCCCAAACTGGTACTGCATACTCCAGTATGGGCTAACGTCCCCAGTGTAGAGATGAATGTTCCCATTAGGTATCACGAAATTCTCAGTTTGCCAGGCGCCCGTATGCTGCAGAGTTATCTGGTTGATGTGTGCCTCCGGAGACATGCTCAGTGTTATGGTCCCCCCAAGATCTTTCTCCCTTTAGTAGGGTCTGGGTTTTTTGTCCCCTAAACCTATACCTGTCTGCGGCTCTTTGCCCTTCCCCAATCTTCATGACTTTGAATTTGGCAGGGTTGAATTCGAGAAGCCAGTTTCTGGACCACATATCCAGCCTGTCCAGGTCTCTTGCAGTCCCCGCCTCATCCTCATCCGATTTAATTCTTCATCAGCTTCACATCATCTGCGAATAGGACACTTGAGTCTATTCCTTCCATCATGTCGTTCCTTTTATCAAAATAGCACTGTCCTTGAACGACCCTGTGGTCCGCTCGTCAGGGCCCACTGTGATACTCTTCACGACCATGCTCGTTGTTGCCTCCTGTCAGGTATTCTCTGATCCCTTGCTGTGCCCTCTCTGTTATATGCTGATCCTCAAGCTTCTGCACTAATCTCTTGTGAGGAACTGTTCAAGGCCTTCCTCAGTCTAGGAAATGCAATCAACCCCCTCCTCCTCTCGTATCTTATTTCTGTTACCCTGTCATAAAAACTCCAGAAGGTTTGTGACAGGGATTTTTCCATGAATCCATGCTGGTTGTCATTTATAATCTTGTTCCGTTCCAAGTGCTCCACCACTCTTGTCTGATAATCTTCTCCATGACTTTGCATACTATACACGTCAGACACACTGGTTTGTAGTTTAGTGCGTCGTTTTCTGTCTCCTTTCTTAAAATGGGGACTACATTTGCCGTCTTCCCTATCTAGGTGTTCCCAGTTTAAGGATGTGATTGGAGTTAGGGCACCACAGCTGTGTGTGTGTGTGTTGTGTGTGTGTTGTGTGTGTGTGTGTGTGTGTGTGTGTGTGTGTGTGTGTGTGTGGCGTGCGTGCTGTGTGTATGTGCCAGTACAAAGAATTGGGGGTTGACATCAATTACGTTAGATGAGGGAAGAGACATGGGAGCAGGTGATGTTGACGGTGAGGTGTTGACCTCAAGGGGGTTAGTGGATTTTGGGCCCGGAGAAAATGGGGGCCCAAAAGGACGTGCAGCGACTCTAACAGCTTATTTTTTTTACACCCCCCCAGGATTTTTTCCCGGGAAGAAAAAAAGGAAGGGGAAAAAGAATTGGGAGAAAAGGGGAAAAGGGGCATATTTTTCATGAGGAAAAACCTCAAAATTTTAAAACTGCCTCTAACAAGTTTTATTAATATACAAATGGGAAAACTGAAAATTAAGGATTTTAAGCAAACACCTTGTATAATTTAAATTACATGTATATAAGTTTTTTTACCAAATTTTTTTTAATATAATGAAGATAAAAATAATAATAAAATTTAAAAGATATTAAATTTAACAGAACTGGATAGTTGTTTTTTCTGAAAGTAAAAAAAAGGGGAATCTACTTGGTCTTTTAGAAAATAGCCATCAACCTAATATCCAGGCCCCTAACCAATAAATCTCCCAAAAAGATACGCTTTGGGTTTCCCCTCTCCATATGCAGCTTTCCCGAAAAGGGTTTTTTCTTTTGGGGGTTTTAAAATTTTTAGGGTATGGGGGGTTGGGAAAGTGAATTTAAAAGTGGGGCTTTGATTTTATCAGTCTCAGTGGTCAGTCGTGGTACTCAGTGGTCAGTCGCCCAGTACTCAGGGGTTAGTCGTCACGTGGCCCCACAGACCCTGAGCTGTTTTGGGGGGATTAGTGTGGAGGGTTCCCCGGCAGGGCCCCCGCTTCTGCAGTGTTTTAAAAATTGAGGTTGGGGGTTGAAGGGGGGGTCTTGCTTCCCCAGGGGGAAATTAGGAGGCTAAAGGTCCACCCCCAAGGGCCCTGGGAGAGTGTGGGGTGGCCGGGTTGGGGAATGGGGGCTTTTTGGCGAGTGGTCCTCTCGCTGGGAGGCTGTAGTTGGGGAGGGCGGAAACCCTACCCCGAGGGTTTTTGGGCCCCAGCACCTCTACAAGTGGCGGGTATTTCCCACAGTAATGGAAGGCGCCCCAGAGAAAGTGAAGATCTAAAGGGGAGGAAACCCTTTCTCTGTTTTTTGGGTTTAAGTCCAAAGGGGCCCCAGTAAAAAGGTGGGAGGAATTTTTCCCCCCTGCTAATAGGTAGCGTTCGGGTTGGTGACTCTCAGGTAAATCCCCAATTGCCGTGCTTTTGTAATGGAATAAAGATGGGAGATGAGTGTGCTTCCCTGGGGGGCTGGTGTTGGGGACATTTAAACAGGCTGGATAATATCATTGGTAAGGGAGAAGCCCATTATCTGTCTCAGTCTATGGAAATGATTTGGGAAGGGTAGGAGAAGAGCTTAGATAAGTACAGGTCAGCTAATTTCATTAAGTCAAAGGGGAGGGCCCCAAATCATATGTAGCATCCCTAGAAGGGGGGTGGGAAATGAAGGGTTTGTCTAAAAATTTGGGTTGTAAATTTTGGCTAGCAGATACTGAAAGGGAAACCCCAAAACCCCATTCATTGAAAAAAACGGGAAACCCCTTTTTAAAAAAACCTGATTTATAAAAGGGAGGGGTTACATCTTTTTGGGGCTGGGGTGGTAGCATTTGCAGACTCGTTTGGGGAAAAGGCCATTGATAAAATCCTATGATTTTAAACTGATGGAAAAAGGGTAGGGGTTTTGGTGAAACAAGGAGTTCCCCTTTTTGGGGTTTGGGGAAAAAATAAAATGTATAAGGCATTCAGCAGGGAAATTATAAATAAAGACAATAGATAAAGGCCCCACCCAAACAAGGGGACACGGGGGCGGGAAGGACTGGCCCCCAAAAAAGGGTTTTCTATACTAATGGCGGGAAATTAAAGAAAATAAGATAAAAGGGGCTAAGTTTAAATTAAAAATTAGGAAACATAGATTTTTCTATAAAAAGAGCCCGGGCCCCAATCTAAAAGTAAGTCCCCTCTGGGCCCCTTTTTAAAGGGCTATAAATTTTTCCCCACCCCCCCTGGGGTCAACGGGAAAAATTGGTGGGTAGCGATGTTTTCCCAGAGACAATTTAAAATTGTTGTGTTAGACAAGATATTAAATTAGGCGTAGCCACGGGAATTTGTTTTTACAGCTTCCCCGGGGGCCCGGGAAAAAACTAATTTTGGGTGTGATTTACAGGGCCCCAAATCTTGGGGGGAAAGTCAGAAAACTTCTATGGGCCCCAGAAATTCATGAGCATCCCATCGAAAAATGTTGTCTAATGGAGATTTCAACTATAAACAGATTGACTGGAAAAATTTGACAGGAAATTTAGGGGTCAGGTGACTTTCTTGTGATCGGGTTTTTTTTAAAACATTTTGGGAAAGAGCCAACTGGGGAAATAACCCCCCTTGGTTTTGGTTCTTGCCAGTGGGAAACACTAATTAATAATCTTGGGGTTTAAAATATAGGTTTAAAGGAAAAAGTGATCACAAATCCCCCAAATTTTAATATATCAGGTTCCCCCTAATAATGGCAATAAAATCCCCGTCCCGATTTTCGCGGCGGGTTCAGGACTGAAAAATTCAGGTTGGTAAAACTGGAAAAACCTGACTAAGGGTCGGGTGGGGGGTGATTTGCCGTTTAAAATGTTTTCCCAGGGCATAGTTTTTTTTTTTCCCCAGTCAAATTATGTTCCAAATAGGAAATCAGACCAAAAAAAAATGTCAAAATGGATAAAACAATAATTAAAATATCTGATTGGTCAAAGAAGGGATATATAGGCTAATCAAAAGGGGGAGGGGGAGTTGAAATCGAAAATTCAGTTAAAAAAGAAATAAAAGAAATTTTGAAAAACAAAAAAAGATTTGGGGGTTTAAAATTGCAGAAATCAAAATTTTAAACCCAAAAAATTCTTTCAGGTATACAAATAAATCGGGACAAGATAAAACCCCCTCAAAAAAGTTCCCCGGGGCAGCTCACTGACAGTGATGGGAAATTTTAGAATTTTTAACACATTTCTTCCTCTCAGTTTACACAAAGGGTCCAGCGATATTCCCGTAATGATAAATTATGTAGAACAGGACGATAATAAACTTTGTACTTTTTGGTCAAGTGACATGGTCAAAGAGCAAATAGATAAATTAAAAACCCAACAAATCCCCCGGCCCCGATAACTGTATGCAAAGGGGTTCAAAGGGAATTAAAAAAAAGGGCTTGGCCCCTTTTGGGTAATCTTTTTAACATATCACTAAAACTGGCCAAAATTTTTCCAGATTAAAAGGGAAATGGCAAAAAGATACCCCATTTTCAAAAAAGGTGGCAGGGCCTTTGCTGAACTATAGGCCAATGGGCCCAACCTCCATAGTGGGAAAATTTTTGGAATCAAAATTTTCCAGGGGAGTTTTAAAACCACCTTGAAAGCATAAATTAATCCCAAAGAATCTCAGCATGGTTTTACAAAGGGGCGTTCCCGCCTTGAATTTATTAATTTTTTTTAAAAGGTATTTTTGGGGGTGATCCTTTGAATAAATATTTTATGGACTTCAGTAAGGGCTTTTGGAAGGGGGCCCCCATCAGAACTATTGAGGAAAATTAAAGCACATTTGGGAAAGGGGGGGAATTTTTTTTCCCGGATGAGGCATGGTTGACAAATAGGGAACCCGAGGTTTGCATAAATGGGGGAAAACAAATGTGTCACGAGCGGGGGTTTTTTCGAAGTCGTGTTGGGCCCCCCGCTGTTACAATCTACATAAACGCCCTAGGTGAAATTTTTAAAGAGCGACATCGGGAAGTTTTCCGATGATTTTTCTCGGCCGTCAATTCATTCTGACGGGGCATTCGAGCACTCAGGAAGATTTTTAATGACTGATGCAGTGGTCGGGAAGTGGCAGATGCAGTTTAAAATAGACAAATGCAAAGTTCTAAATGTTGGACAGGACCCCAAAAACCCCTGCCCATAAAAACAAATAATTTAGATCAATATTGGATTGGAAAAAAAATTTAGGAGTTCCGGGTTTTGGATTAATTAAACCCAAAACAACAATTTATAAAAAATTTTTTAATAAAGCCCAATAGAAACCCGGGTTATATAAAGCATAAATAATAAGGGTCCTCAGGTTTTTTCTTTAACTCTAACATCCTTTGGGTTAGGCCTCATTTAGATTATGCTGCACCCGTTTTGGTCACCTTATTACAGAATGGATATAAATTCTCTGGAAAATGTACAAAGGGGGGATGAAAAGTTGATCCCATGTATCAAAAAACCCCCTTTGAGGATAGACTAAGGGCCCCTGAATCCACTCTAGAAGCTAAATTAGGGGTTTGATTGAGGTGTAAAAATGGGAGACAGGAATAAATAGGGTTTAAAAATGGTGTGCTGAAAATATCTAGCCTAGACGGACCCCCAAAAGGGTTTTTTAAGTTGGAAAAATTCAGATTCAGGAAGGATATAGAAAAGTACTGGTTTGTAATGGGTTGTGGATGAGTGGAACAAATAAATACCGTTATGAGGCCAAAACGTTGTGTTTTTAAAATGGTTGGATAAATAATGAGGGGTGGGGTGGGTGTGATTGGGGCCCGTCGGGCTGGGTCGGTTCTGTTCCTCCTTGTCGTGACCTGCCCTGCTAGGTTGGGTGTTGGAAAGCCAGTGAGCGGACCCTTAAAGTATGTATAAACTGGTAGTAGAATATTGTTACATTTCTGGGGGAGGAGGGCTAAACCTGTACGGGTCATACAGCGCCTGAAGGAAAATGGACGGCATTCGGGTTTGATTTAAGGGATGAGAGCATCGGTCCACTATGGAATATGTAACACGCAGCACACAACAGTGGTCCAGCAGGACCACTACGAGAATTTATAGTATTGAGATGATTCCCTACAAAGATATATTGACCAATAATGATCAAGACTCTCCAGCCTCTTACATTACTTCCTTCCTCCTTTCCTACTTACCTTCCCCCTTCCCCTCCCTCTCCCTCTCCCTCTCTCTCTCTCTCTCTCTCTCTCTCTCTCTCTCCAATATTTGAGTCGTGAAAATACCGTTGATATAAAGAGTATCATTGGTGTTGCTTCTCTTTTTATGAAAGTTCTCATAACCTGTTATTTTCCTGGGCTTTAATGTTAATACATTTTCGTGTTCTTTAAATGTCGTGTCTGAGGGTAATGTGTGGTGTGAATATTATGCAGAGAATTCCTAGTTTGGAGATTAGGAGGACTTGTGGAAAATCTCAAATTTTCCAGACCATTAACCCTTCCTAAGTTGGGGGGAATGGAGGGGAGGGGGACGAGCAGACCCACGTATGCCAACTCGAGGTGCCACATTCTTTATACACGCTTAATTTATAAGACTATCTAGTAATGAAGCCTTCATAGTCTAATGTACTATACACTACTACTTACATGTATTTAAGCTAAGTTAGAATTAGACACAGTTTAGTAACTATAACACCTCTCTCAGCCTACACAGTTGTGAGCAGTAGACACACTGCAGCCCACCATGAGTGCCCATGGGGTATGCATGAACGGGCTGCACCTACGCTCTAGTCACACACTAAAAGTGATCACAGGACGACTTATCCTGTGCAGTGAAGTTCTCTAATATTTGATAACACATTACGACCTGAATTAGATACATTTCACTGTGATAATAGCTAAACACTAGTGCACTAAGTGGTTACATGTGACTCACAGATATCTCAGGTGACCACGGGTCACAGTGACCCCCCAGCTCACGTAGGTACCCTAAAGTAGCATTTAATGTGCATTCTTTGTACCTTGGGGCCAAGTGTAAAGGGTCTAGCCGAATATCTCCACCAGAGATCCACAGTGCAACCATCTCTGCACAACTGCCCTAGTGGGATAGACGTACGTAAGACTTAATTCAGGTAACTAGGATTCAGATGGCAGGTTCCTGGTCTGGATTCCACACATGACTGGACATGGATCACTAACCTAACTAATCAGAACCCAAAGACACCCTGTATTCTACACAGGACTGAGGAAGGGTTATTGAGGTGGTTTGGACATTCAAAAATGATGGAGCAAAACAGGTTGAATTGGAAAGTGTATAAATCCGTAGTGGAGGGAAGGAGGGGAAGATGTCATCATAAGGAAGACAAGGAAGACTGGAGGGAATAAAGTAGGTTTTGTATACGAGGGGTATGGGCATCCAACAGGCATGCGAGTGTGTCAGGAGTGGAGGCAAATGGTTTTTATGACGACTTGCTGTAGAAGTATGAGTAAGGTAACATTCATGAAGGGATTCAGGGTAACAGGTTAGTCAGGTTTTAAGTCCTGGAGGTGGGAAGTTCAGTGCCTGCACTCTGAAGGAGGGCTGGATATATTGCAGTTTGGGGAGGAATCTGAACTGCAGTGTCGTCGCGCCTCTGACAAGACTGTGATGGAGTGATGGTGAAAATGTTTCTTCTTATTCGGGTCACCCTGCCTCGGTGGGAGACAGCCTGTGTTTTATATATATATATATTTATATATATTTTTTTTTCAACAAGTCGGTCGTCTCCCACCGAGGCAGGGTGACCCAAAAAAGAAAGAAAATCCCCAAAAAGAAAATACTTTCATCATCACTCAACACTTTCACCACACTCACACATTATCACTGCTTTTGCAGAGGTGCTCAGAATACAACAGTTTAGAAGCATATACGTATAAAGATACACAACATATCCCTCCAAACTGCCAATATCCCAAACCACTCCTTTAAAGTGCAGGCATTGTACTTCCCATTTCCAGGACTCAAGTCCGACTATATGAAAATAACCGGTTTCCCTGAATCCCTTCACTAAATATTACCCTGCTCACACTCCAACAGATCGTCAGGTCCCAAGTATCATTCGTCTCCATTCACTCCTATCTAACACGCTCATGCACGCTTGCTGGAAGTCCAAGCCCCTCGCCCACAAAACCTCCTTTACCCCCTCTTTCCAACCCTTTCGAGGACGACCCCTACCCCTCTTTCCTTCCCCTATAGATTTATATGCTTTCCATGTCATTCTACTTTGATCCATTCTCTCTAAATGACCAAACCACCTCAACAACCCCTCTTCTGCCCTCTGACTAATGCTTTTATTAACTCCACACCTTCTCCTAATTTCCACACTCCGAATTTTCTGCATAATATTTACACCACACATTGCCCTTAGACAGGACATCTCCACTGCCTCCAACCGTCTCCTCGCTGCTGCATTTACCACCCAAGCTTCACATCCATATAAGAGTGTTGGTACTACTATACTTTCATACATTCCCTTCTTTGCCTCCATAGATAACGTTTTTTGACTCCATATATACCTCAACGCACCACTCACCTTTTTTTCCTCATCAATTCTATGATTAACCTCATCCTTCATAAATCCATCCGCCGACACGTCAACTCCCAAGTATCTGAAAACATTCACTTCTTCCATACTCCTCCTCCCCAATTTGATATCCAATTTTTCTTTATCTAAATCATTTGATACCCTCATCACCTTACTCTTTTCTATGTTCACTTTCAACTTTCTACCTTTACACACATTCTCAAACTAATCCACTAACCTTTGCAATTTTTCTTTAGAATCTCCCATAAGCACAGTATCATCAGCAAAAAGTAACTGTGTCAATTCCCATTTTGAATTTGATTCCCCATAATTTAATCCCACCCCTCTCCAGAACACCCTAGCATTTACTTCTTTTACAACCCCATCTATAAATATATTAAACAACCATGGTGACATTACACATCCCTGTCTAAGACCTACTTTTACCGGGAAGTATTCTCCCTCTCTTCTACACACCCTAACCTGAGCCTCACTATCCTCATAAAAGCTCTTTACAGCATTTAGTAACTTACCACCTATTCCATAAACTTGCAACATCTGCCACATTGCTCCTCTATCCACTCTATCATATGCCTTTTCTAAATCCATAAATGCAATAAAAACTTCCCTACCTTTATCTAAATACTGTTCACATATATGCTTCAATGTAAACACTTGATCTACACATCCCCTACCCACTCTGAAGCCTCCTTGCTCATCCGCAATTCTACATTCTGTCTTACCTCTAATTCTTTCAATTATAACTCTACCGTATACTTTTCCTGGTATACTCAGTAAACTTATTCCTCTATAATTTTTACAATCTCTTTTATCCCCTTTCCCTTTATATAAAGGGACTATACATGCTCTCCGCCAATCCCTAGGTACCTTCCCCTCTTTCATACATTTATTAAACAAAAGTACCAACCACTCCAACACTATATCCCTCCCTGCTTTTAACATTTCTGTCATGATCCCATCAGTTCCAGCTGCTTTACCCCCTTTCATTCTACGTAATGCCTCACGTACCTCCACCACACTTACATTCTGCTCTTCTTCACTCCTAAAAGATGGTATACCTCCCTGGCCAGTGCATGAAATTACCGCCTCCCTTTCTTCCTCAACATTTAAAAGTTCCTCAAAATATTCTCGCCATCTACCTAATACCTCCCTCTCCCCATCTACTAACTCCCCTACTCTGTTTTTAACTGACAAATTCATACTTTCCCTAGGCTTTCTTAACTTGTTTAACTCACTCCAAAATTTTTTCTTATTTTCATTAAAATTTCTTGACAGTGCCTCTCCCACTCTTTCATCTGCTCTCCTTTTGCACTCTCTCACCACTCTCTTCACCTTTCTTTTACTCTCCAGATCTATATATATATATATATATATATATATATATATATATATATATATATATATATATATATATATATATTATTGCACGTATATATATATATATATATATATATATATATATATATATATATATATATATATATATATATATATATATACGTGCAATAAGATCACAGTAAACAGGTGATTTTAAAATATGCAAAACAACCACTGTGAAAGAGTAGTGAAATTCCAAGCGCTTTCGTGACTACTCACATTGTCAAGGAACTATGAAAGTAATACATCAAAGGAAGGCAATTAAAGGGTTTAGACCACACCTCACAGTCAACTCCCACAACAAAGAAACACCTGACGCGGGACAATACCGGACTCATAAGGAAAAAGGAACACTGCAGTAAGTCCGCTGGTCCAACTAGACAGGTCCTCACGACAACTCACTAACAAATTATTCTACTCAAGAAATAAGATTTATTATTTGTCCAATGTATTATTAAACTCTAACCAAATTTTATTAATTATAAATGAATCTAATTTATATAAACCTAAGGAAATATTCATATTATTTTCAAAACTGCCTTTTATGAAACAAGATTCAATTATATTTCTGTCAACCATGGACTTGCTTGATACAACTTCCTCAACTTTTTGAAAATCAATTGGATGGTTAAAGTCTCTCACATGAATAAATAGAGCATTGGAATCTTGTCCAGTTCTAATGCTATATTTATGTTGTTTTAATCTAAGTTCGAGACTTTTACCAGTTTGACCGTAATAAACTTTATCGCAAATTTTACAAGGAATCTTATAGACACATCCGTCAGCATTTTGGAGGGAATTCTTAATCAAAAGTTTTTTTTACAGTATCAAGATTTTTAAACACAACTTTAATATTAAAAGTCTTAAGAAGAGAAGGCATATCAACCAAGTTTTCATGGTAAGGGAGAACCAACATATTTTTAGTTGAATAAGGTTGGTTATCCTTTTTTGGGTTGTAAAAAGTATTTCTAGCAATTTTAAATGATTTATCAATTACATTTCTCGGGTATTTCAGATCATTGGCTATTTCATAAATTTTGGATATTTCTTCATCTATGAACTCTGGACTACAAATACGTAAAGCTCTCAAAAACATTGATGAGAAAACAGACAGTTTAACTCTATCTTGATGGGAAGAATAATAGTGTACATAGGAACAGTTATTTGTAGGTTTTCTGTAAATTTTAAATTTGAATTCATTATTACTCTTAATAATTAAAACATCTAGAAAAGGCAATAAGTTATTTTCCTCAAACTCAACAGTAAACTTTATAGAATGGGCTAAGCTATTTAATTTGCCAAGGAAATGGTGTATATCTACATTCTTGGGCATAAGACATAAAATATCATCAACATATCTGAACCATTTTGCTCTATTAGGGAGGATTGTGTTAAGCAATCTTGTTTCAAAAAATTCCATGTTTAGATTACTAAGAACAGGTGAAAGAGGATTTCCCATTGCCATACCAAATTTCTGAGTGTAAAACTTATCATTAAATACAAATTTTGCATCAACAATGCAAAGTTTAATAAGTTTAATGAAGGTAGGAACTGGTAATGGCAAATCATAATTAACGAGTTCTTCAGATAAGAAACTTAATAAATCATCAACAGGAACTTTCGTAAACAAGGAAGTAACATCAAAACTAACCATGTTAAAATCATTTAAGTCAGTTGTTTTGCATATATGTATATATATATCGTGCCCAATAGGTAAAACTTGCGATTCTGGCTTAAATAGCAATGCTCTTTTTGCCGAATAAGGCAAGCAAAAATTTGTGTATGCAATAATTTTGCAAAAATCATTCTGAACCTAACGAAAAAAATATATTTCATTGTGTTTGTTTATTAAATTACCGTAAACTTAACTAAAATATATTTTGTTGGATTAGGCTAAATTAAATTGCGCCTGATATAATATGGTTAGGTAAGTTTTCTAAGGTTCTTTTGATACAAAATTATTAATTTTTACATTAACATAAATTAAAAAATATATCTTTAAACGTATAGGAGAAAATTTTAGAAAGGTCTTAATTTAAATGATTTCTTGCTACTTGACCAGTTTTACCTATCCGGCACGACATATAGTATATTGTAACCACGAATGAATGGTATTTAATCAATAACAACGCTGCGACTAGCCAAGGGTTCGAACCCATGTTGTTTTGATACACCTTATGGCGAGAGAAAATCACACGACGCTCTAACCCACAGGACCACCCAATCCCAAAAGGGGAGTAGAATGAAATTAGCTCTGAGGTACCCACACAACTTTATGTCCTCGAATCACTGAACAACACCTAGCTCTGCTGGATGCGTGATCTTTGTAGGAATGGGTTTTCCTGTGGGTTAGAGCGTCGTGTGTTTTGGCCCGCTCACCACGAGGCGGGCCAAAACAACATGAGTTCGAGCCCTTGGCTAGTCACAGTGTTGTTATTGATTAAATACCACTCATTCATGGTTATAATAAGATATTATATATATATATATATATATATATATATATATATATATATATATATATATATATATATATATATATAATATATATATATATATATATGTCGTGCCGAATAGGCAGAACTTGCGATCTTGGCTTAAATAGCAACGCTCATCTTGCCATATAGGACAAGAGAAAATTTCTGTATTAAATAATTTCGCCAAAATCAATCTAAACCTAACGAAAAAAATATATTTCACTGTGTTTGTTTAATATTAAATTACTGTAAATAAATCTAAAATATATTTAGTTGGGTTAGGCTAAAATAAATTGCTCTTGTTATAATAAGGTTAGGTAAGTTTTCTAAGATTCTTTTGGTGCAAAAGTAAAATTTTTTACATTAACATTAATGAAAAAAATATATCTTTAAACCTATAAGAGAAAATTTTAGAAAGGACTTAATTTTAAATGAGTTCTTGCTAATTGACCAGTTTTACATATTCGGCACGACATATATATATATATATATATATATATATATATATATATATATATATATATATATATATATATATATATATATATATATATATATATATATATATATATATTATATATATATATGCAGAACAACCACTGTGAAAAAATGTTGAAATTCCAAGCGCTTTCGTGACTTCTCACATGATCGAGGAACTATAAGAATAAAACAGTCACATGACAACACCCGACTCTGTGAAACACAACTGATACTCTACGCAAACACTGAGATTTATTACTTGTCTAATGTATATTAAATTCTTCCCAAATTTCATTAATTATAAATGACTCCAATTTACATAAACCAAAAGCAATATTCATATTATTTCCAAAACTACTTTTTATGAAATATGAATCTATGATATTCCTGTCGACCATGGACTTGCTTGATGTAAATGTCTCAGCATTTTGAAAATCAATTGGATGGTTAAAATCTCTGACATGAATAAACAGAGCATTAGAATTTTGTCCACTTTTTCTAATGCTATATTTATATTGCTTTAATCGTAGTTCAAGACTTTTACCAGTTTGATCGTAATAAACTTTCACACATATTTTACAATAATCTTATAGACAAACCTGTCAGCATTGTCGAAGGGGTGGGGGATTTTTTCATAAAAAGTTTTTTACTGTATCAAGATTTTTAAATATAATGATATTAAAAGTCTTAAGAAGAGAAGTTATATCAGCCAAGTTTTCATGGTAAGGGAGAACCAACATATTTCGTTGAACAAGGTTGGTTGTCCCTTTTTGAATTGTAAAAAGTATTTCTGGCAATTTTAAAGGATTTATTACGTTTCTTGGGTATTTTAGATTACTAGGTATTTCATAGATTTTTGAGATTTCATCTACGAGCTCTCAAAAACACTGATGAGAAAACCGACAATTTAACTCTGTCTTAATGTGAAGAATAGTATTGTACATAGGGGCAGTTATTTGTTGGTTTTCTATAAATTTTCAATTTAACATCATTGTTACCCTTAATAATTAAAGCATCTAGGAAAGGCAATGAGTTATTTCCTTGGAACTCAACATTAAAATTTATAGAATAAGCTAAACTATTTAATTTAACAAGGAAATAGTTTATATCAATACTTTTAGGCAAAAGACACAAAATAACATCAACATATCTTAGCTCTATTAGGAAGGACTGTGTTAAGCAATCTTCTTTCAAAATATTCCATATATAAATTGCTAAGAACAAATGATAAAGGATTTCCCATTGCCAAACCAAACTTCCGAGTATAAAACTCGTCATTAAACACAAATTTTGCATCAATAACACAAAGTTTAATAAGTTTAATGATAGTAGGAACTGGCAATGGTAAATCGTAATTAACAAGTTCTTCAGATAAGAAACTTAATAAATCATCAATTGGAACTTTTGAAAACAAAGAAATAACAAAACTAACCATAATGAAATCATTTAAGTCAGTCAAGGTGCTTAATTTACCCACTAAATCTATGTTGTTTTTAACATTAAAGTTAGAAAATTTTTCAAACAATTGGGCTCAAAATATCTACAAGCAATTATAATTTATAGGAAACTGAACCTATGGCGCTAATAATTGGTCTCACTGGATTACCTGGTATGTGTATTTTTATTAATCCATACATATAGGGTAAAGCTGGATTAGTGGACGTAAATTTTTTAATTAATTCATCTTTGGCTTTGAGTAGACTTTTTACAGTTTTATTGAAATTACTGTTAATAGATTCTAAGGAATTCTTTCTAAGTTTAGAATAAATTTCTGTATCATCTAAGAGGTTATTCATTTTATCCAGGTATTTTTTTTTTTTTTTTCAAAATTACTACTGCATTTATTTTTTCTGCTTTAGTAAGATGCAAACTTTGATTACTAGTAAGTGTATCATAAGACTTAAAGAATCTTTAAGGGCAATTGGGAAAATTTAGTTTAACACAGAGCTATATAAACCATCCCTTTACTTACATTAATTTTATCTGTGGATCAATAAGAAGATTTTTCTAAGTTACAAAAGGCTTTTGCAATTTCAACATTAAGTTTTTTGAAGTTACAAATCTTAGATCGAAACCAAGAGCAGTAGTTGTATTTTTATCTAATATTTCATCTGGTAAGTTTATTACAAAATTGTTATTAGCAGCTTTGTCCAATCACTGTTTTCAATTAAACTGTTTAATTTTCTTTGTAGTTTGTTTGAGAGTTCATTATAAATTCTTCTGAGTTTATTATAGCAATGATCTAACACACTATGTTTCCATTCTAATAAAATGAATATAAGTAAGGCGATGGTTTATAGCTCTATGTTAAAACAATATCCGTTGTGTTTCACAGAGTCGGATGTTGTGAAGTGACTGTGAGGTGTAGTCTTGCCCTTATATGCCTCCCTGTTTGTTTTTCTTATAGTTCCTCGATAATGTGAGAAAGCGCTTGGATCACGCCTTTTTCACACTGATATTATTGCATATGCATATATATATATATATATATATATATATATATATATATATATATATATATATATATATATATATATATATATATATACACATATATATATATGTGTATATATATATATATATATATATATATATATATATATATATATATATATATATATATATATATATATATATATATATATATATATATGCAAAACAACTACTGTGAAAGAAAAGTGAAATTCCAAGGGCTTTCGTGGCTTCTCACTCAGGACTTCAAATATGTAAAGCTTTACGTATTTGTAGTCCAGAGTTCATAGATGAAGAAATATCCAAAATTTATGGAATAGCTAATGATCTGAAATACCCAAGAAACGTAATTGATAAATCTATTAAAATTGCTAGAAATACTTTTTACAACCCAAAAAGGGACAACCAACCTTATTCAACTAAAAATATGTTGGTTCTCCCTTACCATGAAAACTTGGTTGATATGCCTTCTCTTCTTAAGACTTTTAATATTAAAGTTGTATTTAAAAATCTTGATACAGCAAAAAAACTGATAATGAATTCCCCCCATATTACTGACGGATGTGTCTATAAGATTCCTTGTAAAATTTGCGATAAAGTTTATTACGGTCAAACTGGTAAAAGTTTCGAACTAAGATTAAAACAACATAAATATAGCATTAGAACTGGACAAGATTCCAATGCTTTATTTACTCATTTGAGAGATTTTAACCATCCAATTGATTTTCAAAAGGCTGAGAAAGTTGTATCAAGCAAGTCCATGGTCGACAGGATTATAATTGACTCTTGTTTCATACAAAAGCAGTTTTGAAAATAATATGAATATTTCCTTTGGTTTATATAAACTGGATTCATTTATAATTAATAAAATTTGGGAAGAATTTAATGATACATTAAACAAGTAATAAATCTAAATTCTTGGGTAGAGTATTGGGTGGGTTTCATAGATTCGGGTGTCGTCATGCGTGAGTGAGGTGTTGCTTTGTTGTGGTGACGTGATGGTGAAGTGTAGTCTTGACCTTTATATGCCCTCCTTTGATGTTTTGTTTTTTATAGTTCCTTGATAATGTGAGAGATCACGAATGCGCTTGTACTTTCACTATTCTTTCACAGTGGTTGTTTTGTGTGTGTGTGTGTGTGTGTGTGTGTGTGTGTGTGTGTGTGTGTGTGTGTGTGTGTGTGTGTGTGTGTGTGTGTATATATATATATATATATATATATATATATATATATATATATATATATATATATATATATATTATACATTCACAGTCTCAGGCCGAAAAAGACTCGAACCTACGAACCTTGGGAAAAGGTAGGCAGTGCTTTACTCATCGTACCACTCTGGTCCAATACTTTGATACACAATGGATGGCTGCATGTCACTTCTTCACCACGAGTCAAGAATACTTTAATTACTAAAGTAGGGATTAAAGTAAACTCTCTACATATACTAAGAGAGACGTATACCTGTGTGTGTATATCCTTGCGTGAGAATTCGCATCTCTCGTGCTATGTAACCACGCCCTCTACCCTTGCATAACAATTAGTGAATATATACCAGGGGAAAGACTACCATACTGGACCACACAGCTACACTTCCAGGGACCACACTGCTACCCCTTCCAGGGATCACAAAGCTACCCCTTCCAGGGAGGACCGCACAGCTACCCCTTCCAGGGAGGACCACACAGCTACCCCTTCTAGAGATCACAGAGATACCCCTTCCAGGGACCACAGAGATACCCCTTCCAGGGACCACAGCTACCCCTTCCAGAAACCACAGCTATCCCTTCCAGGGACCACAGCTACCCTTTCCAGGGACCACAGCTACCCTTTCCAGGGACCACACAGTTACCCCTTCAAGGGACCATACACCTACCCCTTACAGAGACCACAGCTACCCATGAGTGTCCGGGGCCCAAGACTGTTCAATTGTCTCCCAGCATACATAAGGGAGATTACCAATAGACCCCTGGCTGTCTTCAAGAAGGCACTGAACAGGCACCTAAAGTCAGTACCTGACCAACCGGGCTGTGGTTCGTACGTCAGCTTGCGTGCGGCCAGCAGTAACAACCTGGTTAATCAGACCCTGATCCACCATGAGGCCTGGTCTCAGACCGGGCCGCGGGGGCGTTGACCCCCGAAACCCTCTCCAGGTAAACTTCAGGTAAACCCCTTCCAGGAAACACGCTGGTTCCTGGATAAAATCTTTCTCAAAATACATGTATTAGAAATATCCCAGAGACCTTAAAAAGTGCAGACACAACTTCTTTGCATAAAGGAGGTAGTAGAACCCTAGCTAAATATTACAGATCAGTAGCTCTAATTTCCCACAAAAATCTTCGAAAGAGTGACGAGATATTAGATTACAAACCTCATGGAACAGCATAATCTGCATAACTCAAACCAGCATAGTTTTAGAGCGGGATGATCATGCCCGTCACAGCGGCTAAACCACTGTGACGGAATTACGAAGACACTGGAAGAAAACCAAAATACAGATGTGATACAGATTATACAAAGGCGTTTGACAGATGCGAACATCACAACGTCCAGTGGTGACAAATTCCAACTGCTTAGGTATGGAATGAATGAAGAACTCAAAAGGAACACTATATACAAAACTCGAAGAGAATCGTGAAATGGAATGAAAGGTACACGCAAAGACTTGTGGATAATTATGTCAGCTGACCTTTCAAAGAACACAAGACAAAGATCACGACAGTCAGGAAGGTGACTGGGTGGGTAATGCGAACCTTCAAAACAAAGGAAATAATTCCAACAGTGACACTTTTCAAATCGCTCGTGCTCCCCATTTGGAATATTGCTCGGTGCTGGCGGCCCCGTTGAGGGCAGGGGAAATATCAAAGCTGGAACAAATACAGAGATCGTCTAAGGCCCGCATGGAGCCAATAAAATATTTAAACTACTTGAAAGATCTTAAAGTTTTAAATATGTGCTCAGGGGAGAGGGGGAGGAAGTGCAAAATAAACCCATTAAAACGCAGGGGCGCAGTGTGCACAATAAGGGTCCACTGTATCAACGTCCGTGGCCCCAGATTATTCAACATCTTACCAGAAGATATCAGAAACACTGCTGGGACAAGTGTAGAAGTCTTCAAGAGAAAACTGGACCAGGTGCTAGATCAACTAGGCTGTGATGGATATGTAGGGCAGCGGGCCACCAGTAACAACAGCCTGGTTAACCAGGCAAACACCGGACGAATCTGGCCCATGGCCGGGCTCCTGAAATAGAAAGACTCTCGGAACTCATCAAAGGTATATCAAAGATAAAAGAATAAAAATGTGTCCCACAATAAGCAGCAGTCAGTGACAGGAGCACCTAGCAGCACTGATACCGGCGAGGTACAGGAGAACTATCTTCACCTAGACAACTTTGTCTCTGTGAGGGTTCTTGTGGAGAGAAGATTATTATTATTATAATCAAGGGGAAGCGCTAAACCCATAGGATTATGCAGCTGTGGAGAGAAGAGAATCAAATACCCACATCTCGAAACCTTGTTTAACTTTATGCTCGTCCCTAGTAACTACTGGAACAACCACTTCCCTAGTACATAGTGTTATTCAACGTAACATGTAACTAGTACCTACTGCAACACAGTACATAGTGTTATTCAACGTAACATGTAACTAGTACCTACTGCAACACAGTACATAGTGTTATTCAACGTAACATGTAACTAGTACCTACTGCAACACAGTACATAGTGTTATTCAATATAACATGTATCTAGCACCTAGTGGAACACAGAACATAGTGCTATTCAACATAACATGCATCTAGCACCTACTGGAACACAGTACATAGTGCTATTCAACATAACATGCATCTAGCACCTACTGGAACACAGAACATAGTGCTATTCAACATAACATGCATCTAGCACCTACTGGAACACAGTACATAGTGCTATTCAACATAACATGCATCTAGCACCTACTGGAACACAGTACATAGTGCTATTCAACATAACATGTATCTAGCACCTACTGGAACACAGAACATAGTGCTATTCAACATAACATGCATCTAGCACCTACTGGAACACAGAACATAGTGCTATTCAACATAACATGTATCTAGCACCTACTGGAACACAGTACATAGTGCTATTCAACATAACATGTATCTAGCACCTACTGGAACACAGAACATAGTGCTATTCAACATAACATGAATCTAGCACCTACTGGAACACAGTACATAGTGCTATTCAACATAACATGCATCTAGCACCTACTGGAACACAGAACATAGTGCTATTCAACATAACATGTATCTAGCACCTATTCCTCAAACAAACAACGCTGCACAAAGACACACTTCTCAAGTTTTATTTGGAGATAATTAAGAATCAAAGTGACAACACCGAGCTGCAACACTTCACAAGACGACTGAAAGGAAACTTAGGAGGGATCTTCTGTTTCTCCATTACTATTATGTACAATGTTCAGATGTGAACAATGATGCTGACACAGCAGTGGTACGCCACTCAACACCTGCTGTGTACCAGGATGATGCTGACACAGCAGTGGTGCACCACTCAGTACCTGTTGTGTACCAGGATGATGCTGACACAGCAGTGGTACGCCACTCAACACCTCCTGTGTACCAGGATGATGCTCACATAGCAGTGGTACGCCACTCAACACCTGCTGTGTACCAGGATGATGCTGACACAGCAGTGGTACGCCACTCAACACCTGCTGTGTACCAGGATGATGCTGACATAGCAGTGGTACACCACTCAACACCTGCTGTGCACCAGGATGGTGCTGACACAGCAGTGGTACACCACTCAACACCTGCTGTGCACCAGGATGGTGCTGACACAGCAGTGGTACACCACTCAACACCTGCTGTGCACCAGGATGGTGCTGACACAGCAGTGGTACACCACTCAGTACCTGTTGTGTACCAGGATGATGCTGACACAGCAGTGGTACACCACTTAACACATGGTGTGCACCAGGATGATGCTGACACAGCAGTGGTACACCACTCAGTACCTGTTGTGTACCAGGATGATGCTGACACAGCAGTGGTACACCACTTAACACATGGTGTGCACCAGGATGATGCTGACGCAGCAGTGGTATACCACTCAACACCTGGTGTGCACCAGGATGATGCTGACACAGAAGTGGTATACCACTCAACACCTGGTGTGTACCAGGATGATGCTGACACAGCAGTGGTATACCACTTAACACCTGCTGTGTACCAGGATGATGCTGACACAGAAGTGGTATACCACTCAACACCTGCTATGTACCAGGATGATGCTGACACAGCAGTGGTATACCACTCAACACCTGCTATGTACCAGGATAATGCTGACACAGCAGTAGTATACCACTCAACACCTGCTGTGTACCAGGATGATGTTGACACAGCAGTGGTATACCACTCAACACCTGGTGTGTACCAGGATGATGCTGACAACACTGGTACGCCACTCAACACCTGGTGTGTACCAGGATGATGCTGACACAGCAGTGGTATACCACCCGACGCCTACTGTGTACCAGTATGATGCTGACACAGCAGTGATGCACCACTCAATACCTGCTGTGTACCAGGATGATGCTGACATAGCAGTG
>NC_091295.1:57318428-57375928 GCF_038502225.1 Cherax quadricarinatus | reverse complement strand
AGCTCATCATATTTTGAGTACCATTCTCCTTCACAGTAGTGTAACAGTCTAAGCTGTTGTCTGCTGAGTTTTTGGTAGTCTCTGGACGTTCCACTGAGACACATGTGCAACATCTGGGTAACTTTACTGTAGACGTTTCGCCATCCAGTGGCTTCATCAATACAAATTCTAGGACATAATTTGAAGAAAGTAGAACTATATACAAAAGATGAGGTAATCAGTCCCTCAGTCTTGGAGTTCGTGTGTAGAAGACCGTAGTCGTGAAGATTTTGGAGCAGAGGCAAGGAGACTGGCGCTTATATACTAACGTCATGTGGATTAGGACGGGTAGCAGACGAGGGCATAGTCACCGGTAGGCGGGATTCCCCAGTGGAAGTAGGTCCTTCCCAAAGGGATGGTAGATGTCCTTTGAACCAAGATTCCATGATTGTGCCACAGATGTTGCCTGGGATGATGTACACTCCTGCAGAAGTCCAGTTACGTTGGTGGTATTTCATTCTGATGTTTCTGTGGTAGCAATGTTCAATTTACTGCTGCAGAAGATACTGGAGATGTCTGGCAGTACGAGTTTCTTTTCGGTGGTGTCAGGTCTGGGCGACTTGATTTTATTAGCACGTTATCTGCATCCGTTTAAGGTACTGTAATGTAATAACTACAAAAAATTCAAAGAAAGAGACAATAAGAAAGAAAGAGCACTGCAGCAGGCATACTGGTCCATACTAGGCACATCCTTTTCACCCCTCAACCCCTACTAACAATAATATTTGCGCAACACATTTTCAGTGTTAATGACAGACCTATTTTTAGTAAATTTTCAAATTAAGTTCATTGGCAAATTTGCAGAGTATAACATCCAGGAAAGAAGGTGTGTCGTTGATATTTTTTTTTTTTAAGTATTCAGCGTTCAACCCGGGTGAGGTAATTCAGACGGCCGAGATGTCAAACTATCACAGTGTAATAATAAGTATGTCGTCCACACAGCAAAGTTAAGTGACGGATAAGTGGGTGATGAAGGGAAATGTTCAGCCTCTAGGTGTTCCACAGGAATTAACACTGCACTTAAAGGGTAGCCCACAGATAAGCCGAAAGTCTGTTGGAAGATGGATCAAGTCGGACCGAAACGTTGTCATAAGTTTGTCTCCTAAGCGCTGGTTATTTGAAACTTGCTCATAGTTCAATCACGTCTACAAAATCGCCGGTAAAGATAAGGAAATCAAGGGAGTCATCAGTTTTGTGTCCACTTCCAATATAGAGAGTTACTTGCTTCCTATCCTGATGTTGTGTGTTTAAGATGTGTAGGACTGATGGTGATGAAGGGTTGGAACAAGCGTATAACTAGAAAGTCTAGTATCTTCTGAATGGCGCTGCCTATTACGGAGTAAACAGACCTTAATGGAGTCCCGGAGTTTGTGTTTTAGGAAACCATACTTTCTAGCGGGTTTACGAGTTCTGAGCGTTTATTTGTGTCATGCCTTGCAGGAAAAAAAAAAAACCTTAGTGATAAGTGTCCTCTTAGTGCGAGATGTTCGTAGGTATTACGATGACTGAGTAGACTGAACATGTTGGACTGGTAGTTGGTGTTTATGATGATTTCATCATAAGACGATGATAGTGTCTTCAAACAAAGTTTGAAAGGCGTAAAACAGTTGGGTAGTTATTTTCCCGACGTCTCGAAAATAGATACCCAACTTTTGTACGTTTTATTTATATGTTGGTGTTCGACCTCCACCTCTGCTGCAATCATCCTCACTTCCAGCAGTCAGTAGTACAGCCAAGTGTACAGGTACTCCAGGTGGCTCAGGTGGTAACTAGTTAAACACGAAGCCTGGACACCATAGACTTTTTTACCTGTTAGGTCGGAAGTAACAGGTGGGCAGATGTAACAGGTAAAGCCTGGAGTTAGCAACATTTCTAAAACAAGTGAGAGGAAAAAAACAAGTGCAGGGAGAAACGCAGGTGCGAGGAAAAACGCAAATGTGAGGGTAAAACAGATAAGAGGGAGAGAAGGGCTGGGGGAAAGAGGGGTAGAGAGACAAACACATACATGTCAACAAATTAGCCATTATAGCGGCATTAATATCTGGCCCTGAGTGTACATCACTACTTGTACTTTTAACTGTTGCTTTCTCACTTTAATTACCTGTCTATCTGCCTGTCTGAGAACCTGTCTGTCTACCTTTCCTTCTGTTTCTTTTCTTGCACGAATTCAGATATGTTAATACCGATAGACTGTTTAAACAAGGAGACTTTGAAAGCTTTGAAAGAAAGAGACATATGAATAAGGAGACGTCTCACCACTGATGAGCTTCTTCAATGCTATTAAGGAGACAGTTAAAAAATAATGTGTACGAGTATAGCAGAGAAGAGTCAGGTACGACCCAATGAGATAGTGATAATTAGATGTGACATTTACTGAGCACTTTGACCACTTAGGTCATTCAGTGCTCGCAGCCATGAAGTTGAAGTGTGAGCAGAGTAATATTTTGTGAAGGGAATCAGGGAAACCGGTTAGCCGGACTTGAGTCCTGGAGATAGGAAGTACAATGTCTTCACTCTATAGGAGGAATTTTGGATATCTGTTATTTAGAAGGACATCTAAACTGTCGTATCTGGGCGCCTCTGACAAGACAGTGATAATATGAATAATTGTGAAACTTTCTTTTTCGGGTCACCCTGCCTCGGTGGGAGACGGACAGCTGGTTAATATATATATATATATATATATATATATATATATATATATATATATATATATATATATATATATATATTCTGAAATCACCTGTTTACTGTGATCTTATTGCATATATATATATATATATATATATATATATATATATATATATATATATATATATATATATATATATATATATATATATATATGTCGTGCCGAATAGGCAGAACTTGCGATTTTGGCTTAAATAGCAACGCTCATCTTGCCATATAGGACAAGTGAAAATTTGTGTATGCAATAATTTCGCAGAAATCGTTCTGAACCTAACGAGAAAAATATATTTCATTGTGTTTGTTTAATATTAAATTACTGTAAACGTATTTAAAATTTATTTAGTTGGGTTAGGCTAAAATGAATTGCACTTGTTATAATAAGGTTAGGTAAGTTTTCTAAGATTCTTTTGGTGCAAAATTGGAAATTTTTACATTAACATTAATGAAGAAAATATATCTTCAAACGTATAAGAGAAAATTTTAGAAAGGACTTAATTTTAAATGAGTTCTTACTAATTGACCAGTTTTACATATTCGGCACGACATATTATATATATATATATATATATATATATATATATATATATATGCACCTGGAGAAGAGAGGAATGCAGAGGAGAGAGAGAGATTTTGGGAGATGTTAAGTGAATGTATAGGAGCCTTTGAACCAAGTGAGAGAGTAATTGTGGTAGGGGACTTGAATGCTAAAGTAGGAGAAACTTTTAGAGAGGGTGTGGTAGGTAAGTTTGGGGTGCCATGTGTAAATGATAATGGGAGCCCTTTGATTGAACTTTGTATAGAAAGGGGTTTAGTTATAGGTAATACATATTTTAAGAAAAAGAGGATAAATAAGTATACACGATATGATGTAGGGCGAAATGACAGTAGTTTGTTGGATTATGTATTGGTAGATAAAAGACTGTTGAGTAGACTTCAGGATGTACATGTTTATAGAGGGGCCACAGATATATCAGATCACTTTCTAGTTGTAGCTACACTGAGAGTAAAAGGTAGATGGGATACAAGGAGAATAGAAGCATCAGGGAAGAGAGAGGTGAAGGTTTATAAACTAAAAGAGGAGGCAGTTAGGGTAAGATATAAACAGCTATTGGAGGATAGATGGGCTAATGAGAGCATAGGCAATGGGGTCGAAGAGGTATGGGGTAGGTTTAAAAATGTAGTGTTAGAGTGTTCAGCAGAAGTTTGTGGTTACAGGAAAGTGGGTGCAGGAGGGAAGAGGAGCGATTGGTGGAATGATGATGTAAAGAGAGTAGTAAGGGAGAAAAAGTTAGCATATGAGAAGTTTTTACAAAGTAGAAGTGATGCAAGGAGGGAAGAGTATATGGAGAAAAAGAGAGAAGTTAAGAGAGTGGTGAAGCAATGTAAAAAGAGAGCAAATGAGAGAGTGGGTGAGATGTTATCAACAAATTTTGTTGAAAATAAGAAAAAGTTTTGGAGTGAGATTAACAAGTTAAGAAAGCCTAGAGAACAAATGGATTTGTCAGTTAAAAATAGGAGAGGAGAGTTATTAAATGGAGAGTTAGAGGTATTGGGAAGATGGAAGGAATATTTTGAGGAATTGTTAAATGTTGATGAAGATAGGGAAGCTGTGATTTCGTGTATAGGGCAAGGAGGAATAACATCTTGTAGGAGTGAGGAAGAGCCAGTTGTGAGTGTGGGGGAAGTTCGTGAGGCAGTAGGTAAAATGAAAGGGGGTAAGGCAGCCGGGATTGATGGGATAAAGATAGAAATGTTAAAAGCAGGTGGGGATATAGTTTTGGAGTGGTTGGTGCAATTATTTAATAAATGTATGGAAGAGGGTAAGGTACCTAGGGATTGGCAGAGAGCATGCATAGTTCCTTTGTATAAAGGCAAAGGGGATAAAAGAGAGTGCAAAAATTATAGGGGGATAAGTCTGTTGAGTGTACCTGGTAAAGTGTATGGTAGAGTTATAATTGAAAGAATTAAGAGTAAGACGGAGAATAGGATAGCAGATGAACAAGGAGGCTTTAGGAAAGGTAGGGGGTGTGTGGACCAGGTGTTTACAGTGAAACATATAAGTGAACAGTATTTAGATAAGGCTAAAGAGGTCTTTGTGGCATTTATGGATTTGGAAAAGGCGTATGACAGGGTGGATAGGGGGGCAATGTGGCAGATGTTGCAAGTGTATGGTGTAGGAGGTAGGTTACTGAAAGCAGTGAAGAGTTTTTACGAGGATAGTGAGGCTCAAGTTAGAGTATGTAGGAAAGAGGGAAATTTTTTCCCAGTAAAAGTAGGCCTTAGACAAGGATGTGTGATGTCACCGTGGTTGTTTAATATATTTATAGATGGGGTTGTAAGAGAAGTAAATGCGAGGGTCTTGGCAAGAGGCGTGGAGTTAAAAGATAAAGAATCACACACAAAGTGGGAGTTGTCACAGCTGCTCTTTGCTGATGACACTGTGCTCTTGGGAGATTCTGAAGAGAAGTTGCAGAGATTGGTGGATGAATTTGGTAGGGTGTGCAAAAGAAGAAAATTAAAGGTGAATACAGGAAAGAGTAAGGTTATGAGGATAACAAAAAGATTAGGTGATGAAAGATTGAATATCAGATTGGAGGGAGAGAGTATGGAGGAGGTGAACGTATTCAGATATTTGGGAGTGGACGTGTCAGCGGATGGGTCTATGAAAGATGAGGTGAATCATAGAATTGATGAGGGAAAAAGAGTGAGTGGTGCACTTAGGAGTCTGTGGAGACAAAGAACTTTGTCCTTGGAGGCAAAGAGGGGAATGTATGAGAGTATAGTTTTACCAACGCTCTTATATGGGTGTGAAGCATGGGTGATGAATGTTGCAGCGAGGAGAAGGCTGGAGGCAGTGGAGATGTCATGTCTGAGGGCAATGTGTGGTGTGAATATAATGCAGAGAATTCGTAGTTTGGAAGTTAGGAGGAGGTGCGGGATTACCAAAACTGTTGTCCAGAGGGCTGAGGAAGGGTTGTTGAGGTGGTTCGGACATGTAGAGAGAATGGAGCGAAACAGAATGACTTCAAGAGTGTATCAGTCTGTAGTGGAAGGAAGGCGGGGTAGGGGTCGGCCTAGGAAGGGTTGGAGGGAGGGGGTAAAGGAGGTTTTGTGTGCGAGGGGCTTGGACTTCCAGCAGGCATGCGTGAGCGTGTTTGATAGGAGTGAATGGAGACAAATGGTTTTTAATACTTGACGTGCTGTTGGAGTGTGAGCAAAGTAACATTTATGAAGGGATTCAGGGAAACCGGCAGGCCGGACTTGAGTCCTGGAGATGGGAAGTACAGTGCCTGCACTCTGAAGGAGGGGTGTTAATGTTGCAGTTTAAAAACTGTAGTGTAAAGCACCCTTCTGGCAAGACAGTGATGGAGTGAATGATGGTGAAAGTTTTTCTTTTTCGTGCCACCCTGCCTTGGTGGGAATCGGCCGGTGTGATAATAAAATAAAAAAAAATAATGTATATTATATATATAATATATATATACATATATTATATATATATATATATATATATATAGATATATATATATATATATATCTCCACACTGGCTGACACCTATATCTATCACAGTGTCAGGCGACAGGGAGGAGCTGCTGACCACAGGGAGGAGTTCAAGATCAGCAAGTACAGGGACATAAGCCAACAGTATCAATTTGTCCCAGTGGAATCAGAGACCTTGGGATCATGGGGAAAAAATGCCACACGTTTCCTTAAAGAATTGGGTTCCAGACTCATCGACACCACCAGGGACCCAAGGGCAGCCACTTTCATGTTCCAGCGCCTAAGCGTGGCCATCCAAAGGGGAAATGCTTGCTGCATACTTGGCTCGCGTCCAGCCTCGGAGGAGCTGGAGGAAATTCACGATCTTTAATACATTGTACCATTGTATTCATGTTTATGTTTTTCTGTAAATGTATTCTGTTTATTAATAAATGTTCACATAGAGTATAAAATATAGGGGGTGGTAGGAGAAGAAAATATTCAAACAGCTCCGGGGAGAACCTGGAGTTTTCCCTGAGGTACGTTTATTGTCTTCTCTGAGGATGAGGGTCCCCAGTCCAGCGACAGAGGTGGTACTTCCCCCCCCCTCTCTCTCTCTCTCTCTCTCTCTCTCTATATATATATATATATATATATATATATATATATATATATATATATATATATATAGCTGCACACACACACACACACACACACACACACACACACACACACACACACACACACACACACACAGAAAATAAAACCAAGCAACATAAGCAATGAATAGCAGGTGGTGGTGAGGTTACTTGTAGGAGACGAGGAGAAGGGGACGTGTACTGCACGAGTGAGAAGAGATGGATCTGAGCATCACCTGTCTACCGTAGGTCAGTAGATGTACTGAAGTGTTGTCCTGGTGGCAGTATTTTAGTTGGGTAGGATCATTTTTTTTTACCTGTCAGCCTGTGCCCTCCTGGCTTTCTACCTGACTTTCTACCTGCCTAACTTCCTGTCTGTCTGGCTAACTGCTTGCCTGTCTCACCCAACATGGGTGCTAACTATCGCCACTCAAAGAACAATCGCAACTCTATCTTCCTCCTTTACATTGTTTACTCTTCACTTCCTCTCCCTTCAGATATTTTTCTCCAACTGCCCTTTGAATCTCCCTTCTAATCTCACCTACCCTCCCTTCCCCTTCCACTCTCTCTCCCACACTCCCTTCACTTCCCTCACTTTTCTGTCAACTATTTCCTAATTCTTTCTTTATTCCTGTTTTCTCTGGTGTATTTTTTATTCCGAGAACGAGGGATGAATAACGCGCGAAGGAAAATCGGGGAGAGAGAGAGAGAGAGAGAGAGAGAGAGAGAGAGAGAGAGAGAGATCAGGTCGAGCAAGAGATTCAAATTTTCCCTTATCACTTAGCACAACCTCTCCTTTCATTTATTTGCTACTTCTCCCCTCTGGCGTCTCCCCTCCCAGTCAGCTACTCCCCAGCATTCTGCCCCTGCTGGTCCACCTTCTCCCCTCACACACTTCATTCCTCTCTGCTAAACCACCTCCCCTCTCCTCCCAACTTCCCACATCCTTCCCCGCTTCCCTTTCCCCTCTCCTCCGTGCTTTCCCTTCTCCTCCCCTCGTTTTGGCTGAGTATTTACGAGGCACTAGTGGTGTCTAGGGCCTGAGCGAGGGGACCATTATGCCTGAGGGCTGTTAACGATGGCCACGCTTGTTGACGACGCTAACTACCTAGTTCGTCCCCCCTCAACCTTAGCATTTTCACTTTCTCATTTTTTGTGGCCACTTCATTATTTAAAATAAATTGTAATTACTCGTTAAAAACACGCACACATTTTATGTTTGTAGGATTGTATGATCCAGTGGTTTGAGAGTCGTGAACTTTGACTGGCTTCACACGAGGCGGGCCAAAGTAGCACGGGATCGATCCCCTGCCATGCCGCAGTTTGTTAATTGCTTTAATACCACTTGTTTCGTGGCTGCATTATATATATATATATATATATATATATATATATATATATATATATATATATATATATATATATATATATATATATATATATATATATATATATATATATATATATATATATATATATATATGTGTGTGTGTGTGTGTGTGTGTGTGTGTGTGTGTGTGTGTGTGTGTAGAATGTGTTTGTGTTCTTTAATGCTATTTGTCCTATAAATTCAGGTTCTTCTTTCACTTGTGTATCTGCTGAAGAGGATCCCAGAAGGGGGTCGATATTTTTCAACACGTCGACCGTTTCCCACCGAGGCAGGGTGACCCAAAAAGAAAGAAAAACCCAAAAAGAAAAAAGTCAATAAGGTTCAACACTCTCACCATCACTCATATATAATCACTGTCTTTGCAGAGGCGCTCAGATAGGAAATATACTGATCAATGAATCTCCTGAGTTTGTGTCTACATGTGGGTTCTTACTGATCGTGTATATAATTACCAGTACTAAAAACTCTTACTGGTCCTCAAGACCAGTCTTTTGTTTAACGAAAATTAAACAGATATTATCTATTATATTTTTATTATTTTTATTAAAAGTTTAATTCGTAAGGGTTATGCAGCGTCTGGGGATTGAGAGGCAGTTTGATCCAAGGAAAGGGATGGCAGGTTCAATTTCCTGGATGAAGATCCCCTCACCGGCACCAAGGAACTTCTTAAGAGGAAGACAGATGAGAACTTGTACAGAGGCAGCTAACTGCTGCCTCTTTGGTGGGTGATGTTATCTGCTGATCTTCAGCAACACTTGATATTATGACTAAGTGTGAAGTGCAAAGGTCAATTCTACCTGTAGCTTCTACTTCATGTATCCTACACACAGATTAAATATCTGCCTGAGCGTCGTGGAGTGGCAGGACTGCAAGGTGTTACATCACTCCACTTCATGCGTACTTCAGCAAGAGATCTTTCAAAATGTCCAACTTTTGTCTATAAATAGCGAAGCCAGATAGTGAACCATTATCAAGGAACAGTAAAAACAATAAATCAACAGAAGTCTCAGAGCTGAGATATGACCTCACATGACCTCATATAGCACCTTGCTGAGAGTGGGAATTCCTTTCCATTGCTGTGAACTTTTTAGTCCCGTCACATGTCAGGTCAAATTTAAGAGTGATATATTAGACAAAGGGAAATTTCGAAAACCCAACTTAAAATCTTCACTGCGCTGTGGCACCTGTCAGGGTGGTCAAGGACTGTGCTAACATAAGATTAGACCCAGAAGCAATACCAAAAGTTTCTGGTACCAGCTATGATAGCACTGTACAAGAAAAATGGACAATGACTCCCACAGAGAGACGACCAGGTGTCAAAATTCACAACTTAATGTTTGTTCTAATAATGATGGATTTTACCGTGCAGTATATTTATCATCACATTTATTACAAATGTAAATTACATTGATTTTGTAATCAAACATTTATATTAGTTAATTTCCGTGTTTCTAGCGAGCATTTACGGTAATGTGTAAATGATAGCTACCACTAGTCATTTTCCGATCTGTATAATTTGTGTATGTATTATTATTATAATCAAAAAGAAGCGCTAAGCCACAAGGATTTGTGTATGTAGACTAATATTTTAACATGTCACATGGACAACTTTGTGGTAAGACCTGCCTTGACACATTTCAATTTTATTGTGAACTGATTTATTGAAGTTTCTTGAGTTTGTATTGTGTTGGCGTGTGTTAGTCTTGATGGGAATGTTGTATCTGAACTGTTGATTCTGACAGAAGAATGTTGATTATTATTATTATAATCAAGGGGGAAGCACTAAACCCATAGGATTATACAGTGCTTGGGGGAGGGATGGAAGGCATTCAGGTTTAACTCAGGGAACTGCAGCACAGATCCAGTTCCCTAGATCAAGAGCCCCTCACCAGCATCAAGGAACCTTCTTTGAGGGGAGAAGAATGTTGAGAAGTAGTATATTTTCAGATTTTTTTTATTTATTAACTAAATTCTGATTTATATTTTGAAGGAGTATTTTTATTGTGTTTTCTTTGAATTTAGTTCTGGTATATTTAATTTAAGCATTCATTTTAGTATGTGTTTTAGTGGTTGTAATAATAGTATGCATTCATAAGTAGAGAAGCACTATACTAGATCTACTGGCCCATGTTAGTTGGGTCTTACTCGCACCCAAACACTCGTATATTTGCCTGGACAGGGTGCTAGCTGCAGCCACTCTACTTACCAGGTTGTTACACTCCTCTAGAACTACGACGAAACTAGTGATTTTCTATATCCTTTATTACTGAGTTAATTACGACTCAGAGGGAATGATCAGGGTAACGTATCATTACCCTCCTCAGTAACAGATACGACAACACAGATCAAGTTTAACGCACGACTAGGCTGTAGCTGTTAAGACAGATTAAGCTTAATCACGACTAAGCTCTAGCTGTTAACAGATTAAACTTAACATACGACTAGGCTCTACCTGTTAAGACAGATTAAGATTAACGACTTGGCTCTAACTACTCGCTGATTACGGTACTCTTGGAGAAAGATCAATGAATGACCGATATTCAAATAATTTATTGAGGCACTAACCTTGAAAACTACGAAACAAATTCATTTAAACCCTGAAAGTTCTGTCTGACTTCAGAGAGATAGTGAGAGATTGTCTAATACTTTCAGAGTTTAATAATATAGGGATCACATTTTCTTAGGTCCTAAATGTCGTGGATGATGTCAAGCAGAAACAAATATGCGTGTAATGTCTAGACCTCGCACTGAGGCCCTTCTCTCCAGCAAGCAGTTTGTTGAAGACGGCCTCAGGGAAAGCTGAAACATACGGTACTCATCACATCATAAGAACATAATAATGGAGAAAAACAATGCAGCATGCCTGTTGGCCCATACAGGGCAGGTCCTTATCAGAACCATCCATTCCCACCTATGTATTTGTCCAACCTTTTCCCCAAGTGTGGAATAATAACTTCGACGACACAGGGTACTAGAACGACACGCATAGCAAAGAACTTTTGTCTTATACAATGTTTAACTCACTATAAGTTTGTTTACACTAATATATCCTCATGTGGGTTGTTGACATTCATCAGTGTGGATTCTTTAAAATCATTAATCCAAACACTAGTACTGACGTGAACGATTGTGGCGGCACTTAACGTGGAAACATGCCTGAGGCAGTGAGTGTGTGTGTGTGTGTGTGTGTGTGTGTGTGTGTGTGTGTGAGTGTGCGCGATGAAGGAACACACTGATAGTTCTTAAGTATCATCTAGTTACTAGACACCAAATCCTGGTTTCCGCTATATACCCTATCACTGGCATGGAATATATTGAGAACACAAGTAGACACTGACTTACAGTGACACTGCTTAACTTTCACTGGCATTATACACTGTGAACCATTTATTCTATCAACTTTTCTGTACTCGACTGAAGAAGCCTACTGTGTAGGCGAAACGTTTCGAAATAAAGATACCTAACTGTTGCAAATGTGTCTTACCTAACAACCTGTCGGTATTTTATACCATTTTAATGTTCATTAAAATGTATAAAATTAGGCACTGTACTCAAAAATACAGTTATAAACGTAAGTTATACATCTACTCAGGTTTCTAACTGCATTCCTATAAATTTATTTTCATAACTCACTACGATAACATGAACATATGTAAGTACGCTTATGGAGTAACTTGCACGGTGAACAAACTAACTGATCTTGTAGTAGCCAGGCGTAGGCTTGGCTACAAGTACGTTTAACACTTTGGCAGATAGATAAGCAAACCTTATGTAAAGTATGTGGGCAGCCGTATGATCACTGTCTTAAATACTATGTGCTTAATTATCCCCTTATTGAGGAATAATGAGTTAAATAGTATAATAACTTGTGTGGTACGTACGTCCAGATATCTTATTAATGAAAATAGAATCATAGATGTATTAAGCAAATTTCCTGAATTTGCTTGGTGTGAGCCAAGAGTCAGAAGAGAAATTAAGAGGAGAGAACTAAGTGAATGTTAAGGTTGGAGAAGTAGAGAAGTGAGAGAATGACAACAACACAGATGTGACAAGAGGGAAAACAGGAGAGGGAAGAGAAATATTAGAGACCAGGAGGAAGGGACGGGAAATAAACAGAGGAGAAATGAGGGAAAGAAGAGAAAAGGGGGAAATAGAAGAGGAAAGAGGGAAACAGAAGAGAAAAGCAAACATATTAGGAAACAGGGAAAATAGAAGAGGAAAATAGGAAAGAGGAAAGAGAGAAACAAGAGAATATAGGAAACAGGAGAAAAGAGGATGAAAAAAGAGGAAAGAAAGAGAGCAAGAAATGGGACAGGGAAGAAAAGGAGAGAAGGGAGAGAGGGAGAGAAGAGAAGGGGAGAGGAAGAGAGGGAGGGGAAGAGGGAGAGGGAGAGAGAGATGGATTATTATAATCAAAAAAAAGGCTAAACCAGAGAGAGGAGGGGAAGAGGAAGGGGAGAGGAGGGGAGGGGGAGAGGAAGGGAGAGGGAAAGGGAGGGGGGAGGGGGAAGGGAGAGGGAGGAGGGGGAGAGGAGGGAGAGGGGGAGAGGAAGGGGAGAGGGAAGGAGGGGGAGAGGAAGGGAGAGGGGAGGGAGGGAGAGGAAGGGAGAGGAGGGAGGAGGAGGAGAGGAGAGGGAGGAGGGGAGAGGAAGGGAGGAGAGGAGGAGAGGAAGAGGGAGGAGAGGAGGAGGGGGAGAGGAGAGGGGGAGGGAGGGGAGGGAGAGGAAGGAGGGAGGGAGGGGGGAGAGGAAGGGAGAGGAGGAGGGAGAGGAGAGGAGGGGAGAGGAGGAGGGGAGAGGAAGGGAGGGAGGAGGGAGAGGAGGAGAGGGAGGGGAGGGAGGAGAGGAGAGGAAGGAGGGAGGGGGGAGAGGAAGGAGAGGGAGGGAGGGGAGAGGAAGGGAGAGGAGGGGAGGGGGGAGGGAGGAGGGGGAGAGGAGGAGGGAGAGGAGGGAGGGGAGAGGAAGGTGAGAGAAGGGAGAGGAGGGAGGGGAGAGGAAGGTGAGAGATGGGAGAGGAGGGAGGGGAGAGGAGAGGAGGGGAGGAGGAGGAGAGGAGAGGGAGGGAGGGGAGAGAGGGAGGAGGAGGGGAGGAGGGAGGGGAGGGAGGGGAGGGGAGAGAGGGGAGGGAAGGGAGAGGAGGAGGAGGGGGGAGAGAGGAGGGGAGAGGAGGGAGGAGGGAAGGAGGGGGAGAGGAAGGGGAGAGGAGGGGGGAGGGGGATACCATATAACATAAAATCAATCATTATTCTTCGGTCGAAAATTTCCAGTGATAAATAATCTTCTTAATTCTCCCCTCTCCCCTTCCTCCCCTTCCCTCACACTCCTTCCCTCTCCCCATACATATCCCTCCCCTCTCCCCTGCCCCATTCCTCCCCTCTCCCCACATTATTCCTCCCCTCTCCCCACCCCCATTCCTACCCTCTCCCCACCCCATTCCTCCCCTCTACCCCACCCATTCCTCCCCTCTCCCTCACCCCCTCACTACCCTCTCCCCAAGCCATTCCTCCCCACTCCCCAATCCCCTCCCCACTTCCCAATCCCCTCCCCTCTCCCCAACTCCCCTCCTCCTCATTCTCTCCTTTCCTTCCTCTCGCTCCTTCCACCACTCACCATCACTTTCTCCATCACTCACCATCACTCCACCACGCACCATCAATCCCTCCATCACTCATCTCCCCTCCATCATTCATCATCTCTCCCTCCATCACTCCATTACTCACCATTATTCCATCACTCACCATCACCCATCACTCATCATCTTCCCCCATTCACCATCTCTTCCTCCATCATTCACCATTTATCCCTCCATCACTCACCATCTCTCCCTCCACCACTCACCATCTCTCCATCCATCACTCACCATCTCTCCCTCCACCACTCACCATCTCTCCATCCATCACTCACCATCTCTCCCTCCACCACTCACCATCTCCCCCTCCATCACTCACCATCTCCCCCTCCATCACTCACCATCCCTCCCTCCATCACTCACCCTCTCTCCGTCACTCACCATCACTCCATCACTCACCATCTCTCCCTCCATCATTCACCATCTCTCCCTTGGTCACTCATTATTCACCATCATTCCCCCATCACTCACCATCTGTCACTCCATCATTCACCATCTCTCCCTTGGCCACTTATTATTCACCATCATTCTCTCCATCACTCACCATCTCCCCGTCCATCACTCACCATCTTCCCCTCCATCACTCACCATCTTCCCCTCCATCACTCACCATCTCCCCCTCCATCACTCACCATCTTCCCCTCCATCACTCACCATCTCCCCTCCATCACTCACCATCTCCCCCTCCATCACTCACCATCTTCCCCTCCATCACTCACCATCTTCCCCTCCATCACTCACCATCTCCCCCTCCATCACTCACCATCTCCCCCTCCATCACTCCCTCAATACTGTATTCCAGGTCCAATTAGGCCAGGTAATAAGGGTAATTAGCAAATCTAATTAATAACAAGGGATATAAAAGAGGGGAATGAAGAGGGAGGTAGTGATGAGGAAAGTCAAGGAGGAAGGAAGAAGGGAGGGAGGAAGAAGAGAGGAAGGAAGAAGGGAGGGAGAAAGAAGGGATGGAGGAAGAAGGGAGGGAGGAAGAAGGGAGGGAGGAGGAAGGGAGGGAGGAAGAAGAGAGGGATGAAGAAGGGAGGGAGGAAGAAGGGAGGAGGAAGAGAGGGATGAAGGGAGGGAGGAAGAAGGGAGGAAGGGAGGGAGGAAGAAGGGAGGAAGAAGAGAGGGAGGGAGGAAGAAGGGAGGAAGAAGAGAGGGAGGGAGGAAGAAGAGAGGGAGGGAGGAAGAAGGGGTGGAAGAGCAAATGATAAAATGTAAAGTACAGGAAGAGTGAAGGAAGAATTAAAAACGGGGATGAATAAAGAGGAAGATAGCGAAAGAAAGAGAAAAGGAGGGATGCATGAGAAAGAAGAGGGAGGGAGACTAGAAGTAAGGGTGAGAAGGAGGGAGTACAGGAATGAGGGTCATAGACAAGGAAGGTGAGAAGGAAGGAGGTATGATGGAGAGAAAAGATGTGAGAGATGTGTGTCTCCTATCCTTAGCAGACAAAGATTTGTTTCAGAGTGATGGTTCCTGTCGGAGGAGGAACGCCAAACACGCACGTCCTGCCGAACCCTGTATAAGTTGTTCCCAGTCTGTAGGCCCCACCGGGCCTGCCACTTCCCCAGAACATATCTGTAGATATGACCCATGAAAGCACTGGACGGCAAAAGTCTACTGCAGAATGAGCTCGCTACACTAGTCTTTGCCTTGGTATCCGTCCACTCATTTCCCAGGACACCAACATGGCCAGGACACCAACATGACCACAAGCGTTGGTGACCACAAGTGTTGGGCCCGTTGTTGTCCAAAATTTACATAAACGACATAGATGAGGGAATAAATAGAGACATAAGCAAATCTGCTGATGACACCAAAATAGGCCGTCCAATTCATTCTAATGAGGATATTAGAGCACTCCAGGATGATTTGAATAGACTGACGCAATGGTCGGAGAAGTGGCAGATGCAGTTTAATATTGACAAATGCAAAGTTCTAAATGTTGGACAGGTAAATAACCATGACACATATAAACTAAATAATGTAGGTTTTAATATTGCGGATTGCGAAAAGGATTTAGGAGTTCTGGTTAGCAGTAATCTAAAACCAAGACAACAGTGCATTAGTGTTCGCAATAAAGCTAACAGAATCCTTGACTTCATAACAAGAAGTATAAATAATAGAAGTCGTCAGGTTGTTCTTCAACTCTATATATCTTTGGTTAGGCCTCATTTAGACTATGCTGCTCAGTTCTGGTCACCGTATTACAGAATGGATATAAATGTTCTGGAAAACGTACAAAGGAGGATGACAAATATGATCCCATGTATCAGAAATCTTTCCTACGAGGATAGACTGAGGGCCTTGAATCTGCACTCTCTAGAAAGGCGTAGAATTAGACAAGACTCGCAGCAATGGTTTTAAATTGGAAAAAATCAGATTCAGGAAGGATATAAGAAAGCACTGGTTTGGTAATAGAGTTGTGGATGAGTGGAACAAACTCCCGAGTACCGTCATAGAAGGTAAAACGTTGTTTAGTTTTAAAAATAGGTTGGATAAATACATGAGTGGGTGTGGGTGGGTGTGAGTTGGACCTGACTAGCTTGAGCTACTAGGTCTGATGCCGTGCTCCTTCCTTAAGTGACGTGTCTGACCTCACTAGGTCAAGGCATTGGCTTAAGCCGGTGGGAGAATTGGACCTGCCTCGCATAGGCCAGTAGGCCTGTTGCAGTGTTCCTTCTTTCTTATGTTCTTATGACCAGGACACCAACATGGCTCATCTTGTGCCAAACCTGGAGACACGCCAACCACTCCTGGATGTTTCGGACAACCGGGTGTAAAGAAGCAAATTGAGCCAGGGCAAGCAGAGCACGCAGGGAATCTGAGTGCACAGTGAACCAAGGAGTAAGGCAACTACCAAGACAAGAGCAGCAAGTTTTATGTGGATCTCTGCAGTGAACATAGACGACACTCTTAGCAGCTATGCACAATAAGAGTAGTCCTCATCAGCAATAACAGCCAAGCCAACACCACTACTTTGGTCCGTCAGTAAAGACGAATCATGCTTCAAGAAATTGGCTCAAGTCGTCACTGGGAGTCGACACTTAGGGGATCCCCATCAATGCCTACAAAAGCGCACCTCAGGCACCATCCAAAGAGGGTAGGGAGAGATGCCAACGTCTCTGACCGCAGATGCATGAAGACCATAATTCAGGAGAGGGGCCCACATCAGATTATCAAATGATACAGGAAGTTTGCCATGACGAGCAGAGGGCTTCCCCTTCTCTCCACAAAGACTGCAACATGAGCTGGGTTGCCAGAAGTACGCCACACACGTAACAGGTAGTGTAGTAAGTGCCCCTCACGGCAGAGATCCAGGGGAATCTCACCAGAAGATCTCAACAGGTGAAGGAATGAATCCATACAAAGCCGTATCTCTAGGTGATGAACAGGGTTCAGAAAGCCGACCCAAGAAGAGATGGTTTAGTTGTATATCTGGCAATCATACTCCAAGCTGGAACAAGGCTACATACAGGTGGAGCATTGTGAAAGTACCTTAAGAATACCTAGCATCCGCCGAGGATGCACCTTAAGATCTTTATAAGAGAGCCCAACGTCGGGCAACAATAAAAAATCACCTCCTGAAATGTCTCCTGTTGCTCAAAGGACAATACTGAAAAGGAAGAGAGACGGAGTGCAGGAGGGTGAGAGGAAGAAAAGGGAGGAAAGGAATGCAAAAGAGGGAGAGAAAAATGACTGCCTAAGTATCAGCCAGGTTATGATGGATATGTGGTCTAGTGAGTCTCTGGAAGAAACAACTTGGATGACCAGGCAAGCACCACACAAGCCTGGCCCAAGACTGGGCTGCAGGAGTAGGAAAACTCTCGTAATTTATCAAAGGTATATCAAGGGTACAAGACACTTCAGTCACCTGATGTGTCGCCACGTCACACTGTACATGTCAGCAAGAACCGTCCTAGCGTGTGAACAAACATTCCAAGTATTCGTGTTAAAGACTTTAACCTGGGTAATCAGCAGTACTCTGCCCTAGAGACTTGGCCGGGAAGATGAAAGGCACGAAACGGGATACTCAGCAGTCCCAGCACACTGTCCTGGGGGATACCACTAACTCCCCATTAAAACACAGAGCAAGCACGAAACAGGATACTCAACTGTCCCAGTACACTATCCTGGGGGATAACAATAACGTCGCTTTAACACAGTTTACATCGCCTCGTGCACAAGCAACTTGCATTACGGGATGACCTCCATGACACGTACAAATATTGTGGTGCTGGTGTTGCACACAGCTGCCGTCTCTAAAAACCTGGACTGAAGCTGTTGTAACTGCTTTCTGAGGGAACAATACGTACTTGATGTTGTTCATCCTGGGTATTACACCATCTCCGGAAAATACAGGATTCTACGAATTTTTCTTTTAGTATTAACTCTTTCCTGTTTCTTTGGAATTTATTCTTAGTTTCTATTGACTCTCTCCATGGGTGTAGTACTGTGTTTGTTATGGGTGTAGTACTGTGCTTGTCCATGGGTGTAGTACTGTGCTTGTTCATGGGTGTAGTACTGTGCTTGTTCATGGGTGTAGTACTGTGCTTGTTATGGGTGTAGTACTGTGCTTGTTATGGGTGTAGTACTGTGCTTGTTATGGGTGTAGTACTGTGCTTGTTATGGGTGTAGTACTGTGCTTGTTATGGGTGTAGTACTGTGCTTGTTATGGGTGTAGTACTGTGCTTGTTATGGGTGTAGTACTGTGCTTGTTCATGGGTGTAGTACTGTGCTTGTTATGGGTGTAGTACTGTGCTTGTTCATGGTGTAGTACTGTGCTTGTTCATGGGTGTAGTACTGTACTTGTTCATGGGTGAACTACTATGCTTGTCCATGGGTGTAGTACTGTGCTTGTCCATGGGTGTAGTACTGTGCTTGTCCATGGGTGTAGTACTGTGCTTGTCCATGGGTGTAGTACTGTAGTACTTGTGTCATGGGTGTAGTACTGTGCTTGTTCATGGGTGTAGTACTGTGCTTGTTCATGGGTGTAGTACATGGGTGTGTACTTGCTTGTCCATGGGTGTAGTACTGTGCTTGTTCTGTAGTACTGTGCTTGTCCATGGGTGTAGTACTGTGCTTGTTCATAGTACTGGTGTAGTACTGTGCTTGTTCATGGGTGTAGTACTGTGCTTGTTCATGGGTGTAGTACTGTGCTTGTCCATGGGTGTAGTACTGTGCTTGTCCATGGGTGTAGTACTGTGCTTGTTCATGGGTGTAGTACTGTGCTTGTTCATGGGTGTAGTACTGTGCTTGTTCATGGGTGTAGTACTGTGCTTGTCCATGGGTGTAGTACTGTGCTTGTTCATGGGTGTAGTACTGTGCTTGTCCATGGGTGTAGTACTGTGCTTGTTCATGGGTGTAGTACTGTGCTTGTTCATGGGTGTAGTACTGTGCTTGTTCATGGGTGTAGTACTGTGCTTGTTCATGGGTGTAGTACTGTGCTTGTCCATGGGTGTAGTACTGTGCTTGTTCATGGGTGTAGTACTGTGCTTGTTCATGGGTGTAGTACTGTGCTTGTCCATGGGTGAAGTACTAAGTTTGTCATGGGTGTAGTACTGAGTGTGTCATGGTTGTAGTACTGAGTTTGTCATGGTTGTAGTACTGAGTTTGTCATGGTTGTAGTACTGAGTGTGTCATGGGTGTAGTACTGTGCTTGTTCATGGGTGTAGTACTGTGCTTGTCCATGGGTGAAGTACTGAGTTTGTCATGGGTGTAGTACTGAGTTTGTCATGGTTGTAGTACTGAGTGTGTCATGGTTGTAGTACTGAGTTTGTCATGGTTGTAGTACTGAGTTTGTCATGGCTGTAGTACTGAGTTTGTCATGGTTGTAGTACTGAGTTTGTCATGGTTGTAGTACTGAGTTTGTCATGGTTGTAGTACTGAGTTTGTCATGGTTGTAGTACTGAGTTTGTCATGGGTGTAGTACTGAGTTTGTCATGGCTGTAGTACTGAGTTTGTCATGGCTGTAGTACTGAGTTTGTCATGGTTGTAGTACTGAGTTTGTCATGGTTGTAGTACTGAGTTTGTCATGGTTGTAGTACTGAGTTTGTCATGGTTGTAGTACTGAGTTTGTCATGGTTGTAGTACTGAGTTTGTCATGGTTGTAGTACTGAGTTTGTCATGGTTGTAGTACTGAGTTTGTCATGGTTGTAGTACTGAGTGTGTCATGGTTGTAGTACTGAGTGTGTCATGGGTGTAGTACTGAGTTTGTCATGGTTGTAGTACTGAGTTTGTCATGGTTGTAGTACTGAGTTTGTCATGGTTGTAGTACTGAGTTTGTCATGGTTGTAGTACTGAGTTTGTCATGGTTGTAGTACTGAGTGTGTCATGGTTGTAGTACTGAGTGTGTCATGGGTGTAGTACTGAGTTTGTCATGGTTGTAGTACTGAGTGTGTCATGGGTGTAGTACTGAGTTTGTCATGGTTGTAGTACTGAGTTTGTCATGGTTGTAGTACTGAGTTTGTCATGGTTGTAGTACTGAGTTTGTCATGGTTGTAGTACTGAGTTTGTCATGGTTGTAGTACTGAGTTTGTCATGGTTGTAGTACTGAGTTTGTCATGGTTGTAGTACTGAGTTTGTCATGGTTGTAGTACTGAGTTTGTCATGGTTGTAGTACTGAGTTTGTCATGGTTGTAGTACTGAGTTTGTCATGGTTGTAGTACTGAGTTTGTCATGGTTGTAGTACTGAGTTTGTCATGGTTGTAGTACTGAGTTTGTCATGGTTGTAGTACTGAGTTTGTCATGGTTGTAGTACTGAGTTTGTCACGGTTGTAGTACTGAGTGTGTCATGGTTGTAGTACTGAGTGTGTCATGGGTGTAGTACTGAGTTTGTCATGGTTGTAGTACTGAGTTTGTCATGGGTGTAGTACTGAGTTTGTCATGGTTGTAGTACTGAGTTTGTCATGGGTGTAGTACTGAGTTTGTCATGGGTGTAGTACTGAGTTTGTCATGGGTGTAGTACTGAGTTTGTCATGGTTGTAGTACTGAGTTTGTCATGGTTGTAGTACTGAGTTTGTCATGGGTGTAGTACTGAGTTTGTCATGGGTGTAGTACTGAGTTTGTCATGGGTGTAGTACTGAGTTTGTCATGGGTGTAGTACTGAGTTTGTCATGGGTGTAGTACATGGTTGTAGTACTGAGTTTGTCATGGTTGTAGTACTGAGTCATTTGTAGTACATGGGTTGTAGTACTGAGTTTGTCATGGTTGTAGTACTGAGTTTGTCATGGCTGTAGTACTGAGTGTGTCATGGTTGTATTACTGAGTTTGTCATGGTTGTAGTACTGAGTTTGTCATGGTTGTAGTACTGAGTTTGTCATGGTTGTAGTACTGAGTTTGTCATGGTTGTAGTACTGAGTTTGTCATGGTTGTAGTACTGAGTTTGTCATGGTTGTAGTACTGAGTTTGTCATGGTTGTAGTACTGAGTTTGTCATGGTTGTAGTACTGAGTTTGTCATGGGTGTAGTACTGAGTTTGTCATGGTTGTAGTACTGAGTTTGTCATGGGTGTAGTACTGAGTTTGTCATGGTTGTAGTACTGAGTTTGTCATGGTTGTAGTACTGAGTTTGTCATGGTTGTAGTACTGAGTTTGTCATGGGTGTAGTACTATGTTTGTCATGGTTGTAGTACTGAGTTTGTCATGGTTGTAGTACTGAGTTTGTCATGGTTGTAGTACTGAGTTTGTCATGGTTGTAGTACTGAGTTTGTCATGGTTGTAGTACTATGTTTGTCATGGTTGTAGTACTGAGTTTGTCATGGTTGTAGTACTGAGTTTGTCATGGTTGTAGTACTGAGTTTGTCATGGTTGTAGTACTATGTTTGTCATGGTTGTAGTACTGAGTTTGTCATGGTTGTAGTACTGAGTTTGTCATGGTTGTAGTACTATGTTTGTCATGGTTGTAGTACTGAGTTTGTCATGGGTGTAGCATCTCGACATTCCTCGTAACTTATCACTTGCCTCCTACACCAGATGAGCTGATAATGTAAGAAAATCATACACAGTTACCATGAGTAGGTATGATTAGGGATCATGGTTCCAGGAACCAGTGAACGCTGAACAGTTTTGAAGAGGGAAGGTCACAAGCAGAGTAACGACCCTTGTAAACAGCTCGCTAATGCCAAGAATCGACAAGTTGATAAATTAGACATGTCCAACACTTGGGTATCTTTACTGAGGAAACGTTTCGCCACACAGTGGCTTCATCAGTCCTATACAAAGAAGAATGGTGAAGATCAGAAAAGAAGATTGAAAAGACTGATGGGCTACTTACCTCAAACTCCTCCTGATCTTCACCATTCTTCTTTGTATAGGACTGATGAAGCCACTGTGTGGTGAAAGGTTTCCTCAGTAAAAATACCTAACAACTCAGTAAGTACAGATGTTTGAATGTTGGCTGACTCGTGGCATCAAGTAACACGTTACTGGCAGTGACTACACAAAACTCCATGAAAGGACGCAAGTTAGGCAGGAAACATTAACACTATTAAGAAGAGCTCACGACTCAGTAATACCTGGACCAGAAAACAGTATTTATAAACAGTTTGGCAGACTGTTGGACCTTGTGGAAGCATAATACCGAGCATATCTACTAAATACTACTAATACCTTCATACGTTCGGTACTAATACCTTCAAACGTTCGGTACTAATACCTTCATACGTTTAGTACGTTAATTTCCGTGAGCGATTCCCAAAGTACTTCAAAACGATTCCTGTAACTGCACACGATCTACATTATTTTCGGTTAATAAAGGTCAGCTTAAGTTAGGTTACGTCAGAATACTTGAAGCTGTTAAATAACCTACTTAACGTCACCAAATTGTTCTTCAGTCTCAGGCTGCTGAGGAGGTGCGATACCTTACACCTTTTTATTAACACATCGGCCGTTTCCCACCAAGGCAGGTGACCCGAAAACCAAGAAACACTTTCATCATCATTCACTCCATCACTGTCTTGCTAGAGGTGTGCCTCCACTGCAGTTAAACTGCAACATATAAACACACCTCCTTCAGGGTGCCGGCACTGCACTATACAAAACGTAATAAATTCCAGTCCAGACACGGTTTTAAAATATATGTTATGACTCGTGAGAGCAGAAACTATGTGATCATTTACAGGTAGTCGAGAGGCGGGAAGAGGTGCGGAGACTTGACCCCTGCAACTAAAAGTACGAGACTACAAAAAGTGTAAACACTTGATTTTGTACAACTACAAGGTGGAGCTCAGAACAGGTGATCGATCCCTCTGCCACGACTGGTAGCGTAAGACTACCAGATAGAGTACACACACACACACACACACACACACACACACACACACACACACACACACACACACTAAACTATAGACCTGTGTCATTGACGTGTATAGTATGCAAAATTATGGAGAAGATTATCAGGAGGAGAGTGGTGGAGCACCTGGAACGGAACAGGAGTATAAATGCCAACCAGCACGGATTCACGGAAGGCAAATCCTGTGTCACAAACCTTCTGGAGTTTTATGATAAAATAACAGAAGTAAGACAAGAGAGAGAGGGGTGGGTTGATTGCATCTTCTTGGACTGCAAGAAGGCCTTTGACACAGTTCCTCACAAGAGATTAGTGCAGAAGCTAGAGCATCAGGCGCATATAACAGGAAGGGCACTGCAATGGATCAGAGAATACCTGACAGGGAGGCAACAACGAGTCATGGTACGTAATGATGTATCACAGTGGGCACCTGTGACGAGCGGGGTCCCACAGGGGTCGGTCCTAGGACCAGTGCTATTTTTGGTATATGTGAACGACATGATGGAAGGGTTAGACTCAGAAGTGTCCCTGTTTGCAGATGATGTGAAGTTAATGAGGAGAATTAAATCTGATGAGGACCAGGCAGGACTCCAAAGAGACCTGGACAGACTGGACACCTGGTCCAGCAAATGGCTTCTCGAATTTAATCCTGCCAAATGCAAAGTCATGAAGATAGGGGAAGGGCACAGAAGACCACAGACAGAGTATAGGCTAGGTGGCCAAAGACTGCAAACCTCACTCAAGGAGAAAGATCTTGGGGTGAGTATAACACCGAGCATGTCTCCGGAAGCACACATCAATCAGATAACTGCTGCAGCATATGGGCGCCTGGCAAACCTGAGAACAGCATTCCGATACCTTAGTAAGGAATCATTCAAGACACTGTACACCGTGTATGTCAGGCCCATACTGGAGTATGCAGCACCTGTTTGGAACCCGCACTTGATAAAGCACGTCAAGAAACTAGAGAAAGTACAAAGGTTTGCAACAAGGTTAGTTCCAGAGCTAAGGGGAATGTCCTATGAAGAAAGATTAAGGGAAATCGGCCTGACGACACTGGAGGACAGGAGGGTCAGGGGAGACATGATAACGACATATAAAATACTGCGTGGAATAGACAAGGTGGACAAGGACAGGATGTTCCAGGGAGGGGACACAGAAACAAGAGGCCACAATTGGAAGTTGAAGACACAAATGAGTCAGAGAGATAGTAGGAAGTATTTCTTCAGTCATAGAGTTGTAAGGCAGTGGAATAGCCTAGAAAATGACGTAGTGGAGGCAGGAACCATACACAGTTTTAAGACGAGGTTTGATAAAGCTCATGGAGCGGGGAGAGAGAGAGCCTAGTAGCAACCGGTGAAGAGGCGGGGCCAGGAGCTAGGACTCGACCCCTGCAACCACAAATAGGTGAGTACAAATAGGTGAGTACACACACACACACACACACACACACACACACACACGTTTTCCTAGACTGCAGGAAGGCCTTTGACACAGTTCCCCACAAAAGATTAGTGCAGAAGCTGGATGATCAGGCGCATGTAAAAGGGAGGGCACTGCAATGGATCAGGGAATACCTGACAGGGAGGCAGCAACGAGTCATGGTACGTGAAGTGGGCGCCTATGACGAGCGGGGTCCCACAGGGGTCAGTTCTAGGGCCAGTGCTATTTTTGATATATACGAACGACTTGATGGAAGGAATAGACTCTGAAGTGTCCCTATTCGCAGATGATGTGAAGTTGATGAGAAGAATTAAATCGGATGAGGATGAGACAGGACTGCAAAGAGACCTGGACAGGCTGGACATGTGGTCCAGAAACTGGCTTCTCGAATTCAATCCTGCCAAATGCAAAGTCATGAAGATTGGGGAGGTGCAAAGAAGACCGCAGACAGAGTATAGGCTAGGTGGACAAAGACTACAGACCTCACTCAGGGAGAAAGACCTCGGGGTGACCATAACACCGAGCACGTCACCGGAGGCACACATCAACCAAATAACTGCTGCAGCATACGGGCGCCTGGCAAACCTGAGAATAGCGTTCCGATACCTTAATAAGGAATCGTTCAAGACACTGTACACTGTGTATGTTAGGCCCATACTGGAGTATGCAGCACCAGTCTGGAACCCATACCTGGTCAAGCATGTCAAGAAGTTAGAGAAAGTACAAAGGTTTGCAACTAGGCTAGTCCCAGAGCTCAGGGGAATGTCGTACGAGGAAAGGTTGAGGGAAATCGGACTGACGAAACTGGAAGACAGAAGGGTCAGGGGAGACATGATAACGACATACAAGATACTGCGGGGAATAGACAAGGTGGACAGAGATAGGATGTTCCAGAGAGGGGACACAGGAACAAGGGGTCACAACTGGAAGCTGAAGACACAGACGAGTCACAGGGACGTTAGGAAGTATTTCTTCAGTCATAGAGTCGTCAGGAAGTGGAATAGCCTAGCAAGTGAAGTAGTGGAGGCAGGAACCATACATAGTTTTAAAAAGAGGTATGATAAAGCTCAGGAAGCAGAGAGAGAGAGGACCTATTAGCAATCAGTGAAGAGGCGGGGCCAGGAGCTGAGTCTCGACCCCTGCAACCACAATTAGGCGAGTACAATTAGGCGAGTACACACACACACATACACATACATACACACACACACACACACACACACACACACACACACACACACACACACACACACACACACACACACACATACACGCACACACATTGTTGCAACCCCTGAATGGGTTGCAATGATTATTATGTATATATATAATTATTACCTTTTCATATAATTTTATATTGCTTATATTTGCGATAATAGCTAAATCGTAAATGTATTGCTTTATATTGTTATTTGACGTAGCTTCCTTTGTTAGGTAGGATGTAACATATTATGGGCTCAGTTCAAGTCTTGATTGTCTAACTACTGTAATTATCGCTTGTGGCTCGTTAGATTGCCAGCTTCTTGCTGGGCGACAGCTGTCCACGGAGCTATCACGTGATCGAGGGGGGGTGTCCTCACCTCGCTTGAAGTATTCAGTCTGCTCTAGACTCTCTTGGTGGTTGGACAGATTGTCTGTCTCATTATTCTTGTTAGTTCTGGAGACTCTGTTCTCAGAACATTGTATATTATTATTATTATTATAATCAAAAAGAAGCGCTAAGCCATCAGAACATTGTATAGACTTAGTGAATTTCGACGTTGTATTGAGGTTGTGTGTCGCATAGACACTCTAAACAACTCAGGTCCTGAACTATAGCTTATGACCTAATTTGTACTGGTATCTGTGTATTATCACAGTCGGGGATTTTCTTATGCTGAACTTAGATTCAGTAGTATGGGAGTTTGGTGACTTTTGTGGAGGATCTGCTGATGGTCCCTACTTAGTGTCGTTATATTATCTCCTTGTTCCTGATTCTGTGTCGCAGTTGCTTGTTATATTGCTATTGGGCTTAGCATTCTTTTTATTGTTCAAGCAGACTGTTCTGGTTGCCAGTCGGTCAAGAAGTTAGTTTATTTGAGGACTTTGTCAGTCACTTGTTTAAGTCTAGTCGATTCGTGAGACATAGCGAACTACTTAGAGCACTTACATGTATACACACAAACTTGTACATATTTGTAATATCTTATTAAATGTTAATGTACCAGACGGTACTTAAGAATGATAATGTGATATGTGCTTGTTACAAAAAACGCGATTCTAAAAGCTTAGAGATCTCCAGTGAATACTAGAAAGGACTGCCCTTCTAGCATCCAGCCTGTTACTGGGTTTTCGTAACAAGTAGTCAGTATCCTTGTCCAATTACCATTAAAATTCAGTATTATTCAATAGTGCTTCAGGATTACAACTGGTAGGCTACTAACTAGAGAAATTAAAAATTTAATAAATTTATTAAGTCTAGAGGTATATTATCAAATTAAATTAAATTAATCACAGTAATCAAAATAATATCACATCTCTCGAGTTCAATATTATTGTGATGAAAGCACATATCACATTTATAATTCTTAAGTACCGTCTGGTACATTAACATTTAATAAGATATTACAAATATGTACAAGTAAGTGTGTATGTGTGTAAGTGCTCTAAGTAGTTCGCTGTCTCAAGACTCGACTAGACTTAAACAAGTGACTGACAAAGTCCTCAAACTAACTTCTTGACCGACTGGCAACCAGAACAGTCTGCTTGAACAATGAAAAGAATGCTAAGCCCAATAGCCATATAACAAGCGACTGCGACACAATCAGGATCAAGGAGATAATATAACGACACTAAGCAGGGACCATCAGCAGATCCTCCACAAAAGTTACAAAACTCTCATACTACTGAATCTAAGTTCAGCATAGGAAAAACCCTGACTGTGATTATACACAGATACCAGTACAAATTAGGTCATAAGCTATAGCTCAGGACCTGAGATGCTCAGAGTGTCTATGAGACACACAACCTCAGTACAACGTCGAAAATCACTAAGTCTATACAAGGTTCTGTGAACAGAGTTCTACAGAACTAACAAGAATAATGATACAGACAATCTGTCCAACCACCAAGCGAGTCTAGAGCAGACTGAATACTTCAGACGAGGTGAGGACACCCCCCCCCCTCGATCACGTGATAGCTCCGTGGGTTGCTGCCCAGCGAGAAACAGAAGCCGGCAGAATAACTAGCAAAGAGCGATAATTACAGTAGTTAGACAATCAAGACTTGAACTGAGCACATAATATCTTACATCCTACCTAACAAGTCAAATAACAATATAAAGCAATACATTTACGATTTAGCTATTATCGCAAATATAAGCAATATAAAATTAAATGTGGTAATTATATATATACATAATCATTGCAACCCATTCAGGGGTTGCAACAGTGCTTTCAACACAATAATACTGTAAACGAGAGAAGTGATATTATTTTGATTATTGTGATTAATTTAATTTGATAATATACCTCTAGACTTAATAAATTTATTAAATTTTAATTTCTCTAGTTAGTAGCCTACCAGTTGTTATCCTGAAGCACTATTGAATCATACTGAATTCTAATGGATAATTGGACAAGGATACTGACTACTTGTTACGAAAACCCAGTAACAGGCTGGATGCTAGAAGGGCAGTCCTTTCTAGGTACAGAGTGGTGGTGAGCGAGGTACAGAGTGGTGGTGGGCGAGGTACAGAGTGGTGGTGAGCGAGGTACAGAGTGGTGGTGAGCGAGGTACAGAGTGGTGGTGAGCGAGGTACAGAGTGGTGGTGAGCGAGGTACAGAGTGGTGGTGAGCGAGGTACAGAGTGGTGGTGAGCGAGGTACAGAGTGGTGGTGGGCGAGGTACAGAGTGGTGGTGAGCGAGGTACAGAGTGGTGGTGAGCGAGGTACAGAGTGGTGGTGAGCGAGGTACAGAGTGGTGGTGAGCGAGGTACAGAGTGGTGGTGAGCGAGGTACAGAGTGGTGGTGGGCGAGGTACAGAGTGGTGGTGGGCGAGGTACAGAGTGGTGGTGGGCGAGGTACAGAGTGGTGGTGAGCGAGGTACAGAGTGGTGGTGAGCGAGGTACAGAGTGGTGGTGAGCGAGGTACAGAGTGGTGGTGAGCGAGGTACAGAGTGGTGGTGAGCGAGGTACAGAGTGGTGGTGAGCGAGGTACAGAGTGGTGGTGAGCGAGGTACAGAGTGGTGGTGGGCGAGGTACAGAGTGGTGGTGGACGAGGTACAGAGTGGTGGTGAGCGAGGTACAGAGTGGTGGTGAGCGAGGTACAGAGTGGTGGTGAGCGAGGTACAGAGTGGTGGTGAGCGAGGTACAGAGTGGTGGTGAGCGAGGTACAGAGTGGTGGTGGGCGAGGTACAGAGTGGTGGTGGGCGAGGTACAGAGTGGTGGTGAGCGAGGTACAGAGTGGTGGTGAGCGAGGTACAGAGTGGTGGTGAGCGAGGTACAGAGTGGTGGTGAGCGAGGTACAGAGTGGTGGTGAGCGAGGTACAGAGTGGTGGTGAGCGAGGTACAGAGTGGTGGTGAGCGAGGTACAGAGTGGTGGTGAGCGAGGTACAGAGTGGTGGTGAGCGAGGTACAGAGTGGTGGTGGGCGAGGTACAGAGTGGTGGTGGGCGAGGTACAGAGTGGTGGTGAGCGAGGTACAGAGTGGTGGTGAGCGAGGTACAGAGTGGTGGTGGGCGAGGTACAGAGTGGTGGTGGACGAGGTACAGAGTGGTGGTGAGCGAGGTACAGAGTGGTGGTGAGCGAGGTACAGAGTGGTGGTGAGCGAGGTACAGAGTGGTGGTGAGCGAGGTACAGAGTGGTGGTGAGCGAGGTACAGAGTGGTGGTGAGCGAGGTACAGAGTGGTGGTGAGCGAGGTACAGAGTGGTGGTGAGCGAGGTACAGAGTGGTGGTGAGCGAGGTACAGAGTGGTGGTGAGCGAGGTACAGAGTGGTGGTGAGCGAGGTACAGAGTGGTGGTGAGCGAGGTACAGAGTGGTGGTGAGCGAGGTACAGAGTGGTGGTGGGCGAGGTACAGAGTGGTGGTGGGCGAGGTACAGAGTGGTGGTGAGCGAGGTACAGAGTGGTGGTGAGCGAGGTACAGAGTGGTGGTGAGCGAGGTACAGAGTGGTGGTGAGCGAGGTACAGAGTGGTGGTGGACGAGGTACAGAGTGGTGGTGGACGAGGTACAGAGTGGTGGTGAGCGAGGTACAGAGTGGTGGTGAGCGAGGTACAGAGTGGTGGTGAGCGAGGTACAGAGTGGTGGTGAGCGAGGTACAGAGTGGTGGTGAGCGAGGTACAGAGTGGTGGTGAGCGAGGTACAGAGTGGTGGTGGACGAGGTACAGAGTGGTGGTGAGCGAGGTACAGAGTGGTGGTGAACGAGGTACAGAGTGGTGGTGAGCGAGGTACAGAGTGGTGGTGAGCGAGGTACAGAGTGGTGGTGAGCGAGGTACAGAGTGGTGGTGAGCGAGGTACAGAGTGGTGGTGAGCGAGGTACAGAGTGGTGGTGAGCGAGGTACAGAGTGGTGGTGAGCGAGGTACAGAGTGGTGGTGAGCGAGGTACAGAGTGGTGGTGAGCGAGGTACAGAGTGGTGGTGAGCGAGGTACAGAGTGGTGGTGGACGAGGTACAGAGTGGTGGTGAGCGAGGTACAGAGTGGTGGTGAGCGAGGTACAGAGTGGTGGTGAGCGAGGTACAGAGTGGTGGTGAGCGAGGTACAGAGTGGTGGTGAGCGAGGTACAGAGTGGTGGTGGGCGAGGTACAGAGTGGTGGTGAGCGAGGTACAGAGTGGTGGTGAGCGAGGTACAGAGTGGTGGTGAGCGAGGTACAGAGTGGTGGTGGACGAGGTACAGAGTGGTGGTGAGCGAGGTACAGAGTGGTGGTGGACGAGGTACAGAGTGGTGGTGAGCGAGGTACAGAGTGGTGGTGAGCGAGGTACAGAGTGGTGGTGGACGAGGTACAGAGTGGTGGTGAGCGAGGTACAGAGTGGTGGTGAGCGAGGTACAGAGTGGTGGTGAGCGAGGTACAGAGTGGTGGTGAGCGAGGTACAGAGTGGTGGTGAGCGAGGTACAGAGTGGTGGTGGACGAGGTACAGAGTGGTGGTGAGCGAGGTACAGAGTGGTGGTGAGCGAGGTACAGAGTGGTGGTGAGCGAGGTACAGAGTGGTGGTGAGCGAGGTACAGAGTGGTGGTGAGCGAGGTACAGAGTGGTGGTGAGCGAGGTACAGAGTGGTGGTGAGCGAGGTACAGAGTGGTGGTGAGCGAGGTACAGTGGTGGTGGACGAGGTACAGAGTGGTGGTGAGCGAGGTACAGAGTGGTGGTGAGCGAGGTACAGAGTGGTGGTGAGCGAGGTACAGTGGTGGTGGACGAGGTACAGAGTGGTGGTGAGCGAGGTACAGAGTGGTGGTGAGCGAGGTACAGAGTGGTGGTGGAGTTTACTTGCATGAGTCACTTCATGGACTATGCACCTACTACAATGCTGCCAGTCATTACGGAAATGGAACTAAATGCAGCATTTATGAGGGCAAGGGTGTGTGTGTGTGTGTGTGTGTGTGTGTGTGTGTGTGTGTGTGTGTGTGTGTGTGTGTGTGTGTGTGTGTGTGTGTGTGTGTGTGTGGAGGTGGGGCGAGGCAATAACCTCGTAAGTACCGTCTGATACACAGTACATTAATAACCAGTTGCCATTCAAGGACCGTCTGATACAGTGTACATTAATAACCAGTTGCCATTCAAGGACCGTCTGATACACTGTACATTAATAACCAGTTGCAATTAAAGGACCGTCTGATACACTGTACATTAATAACCAGTCACCATGTAAGGACCGTCTGAGGTACTTACCACCGGGAAATTATCGTTCTTAAAGCGAAGTTCTAAAGTCTCGGGGAAGGGGGGTCTTGTCATTTAAGGTAGAGAGGGGAAGTAGTGGTGTTGTGTACGTGTGAGGGGAGGGGAAGGGGAGGATCGTGTGTATAAGAGCGTGTGTGTGGGGGCGTGTATGGAGGCTCGCGTGAGGAGGCGTGCATGTGAAGATGGGGATAAGCAACATCCATCCTCAACAAGGGCAGCAACACACTGCAACTCGGTACTTGTTGCAACTTTAACCTTGTGCTCGGTACTCACAGTATGAGGACGACAACGCCGGCTCTGGCAGGCCTAGGTAGTAATTTTTTTGTGCCAAACCCAACTAAATAATTTTCAAATATCAAGAAAGTAACTTGTGGGTCAGTGGCAGCTCCTTCAGCTCACAACCGAAGGACCTGGATTAGATTCTAGGACGGAGAGTTGGAAATACCTCCATGCAATTCCTGAAACCCATTCACCTAGCAGTAAATGGGTACATCGGTGTTAGCCGACTGTTGAGGGTAGCATCCTGGAATTTGGTGTTCCTTAGATAAGGCTGCACTTTGAAATCAGCAGAGGTAGGACAGCGGTTCTTAATGTTGAAAAACAGCTTTACAGGCTCGTGGAGAGAATCATCAAATATGACAAATGTAAAAAAAATAAAAATAAATCACCGGTCAAAGGTGCCTTTCCCAAGCACTATATTGTCGAAGTTTTGGTGGTTGTAACTAAAAAATTAGGATCAAGGGTTGTGCTGGTATGTGAGCCACCAGATACAACTTTCTGGCAGAGTTTGAGCGAACAGTCACACACAACTATAAAGCCTCTTCAATAAATTCGCACTGAGGCAACAGATACCAGAATCAACCAGACTGCTAAATACCTTTGACCTTATTTTCACAAATAACTCAGACCTGGTCTGGGACGTCATGGTGTCAAAGACAGCAAACTCAGACCATAACCTAATCGAGGTTCAGACATGCATATACAGTGGTTTGGAATAATCAGTCATGAAGAATTCAACATACTTATCTTTAACAATAATGACACTAAATGGAACCAAAACAAACCGTGACTTTACTGAAATATGCTGGGAAGATATTACAACTAACACGGATCTGAACCAGTATCTGGAAAGGATGAGCTCATTGGTATATGAAGTATGTTCCAGACACATACCTCTATAACAAAGGAGGAGAAGAAAATAAGAGTGAGACGCTCCCTCTATAGGCAAAGACGACGGATATTGTTGCTTCTCGAAGGCAGTAAACTTTCTGAACAACAACGAGGCACACTGGTTAGAGAACTGGAGAACGTCTAACTCAAAGTGAACGTGTCATGAGAGGGAAATCTTAAAAACTTTTTCTCATAGGCGAAATTCAGGGCCAAACAACATCGGGCCCCGACTTACAATAGATGGAACAAACACTAATGATAATAAAAAAATGGGAGAAATGCTGAAGTCACAACATGACTGTTGAGTGTGTCATTAATCAGTTTAAAGACTGATGACTCAAACAAGTTCATGAAAGACAAGACGCTGCTGCACACATCACCACAATTTGCAACGTAACATTAATTCCACTTGACTTCGAGGAAGCCATTGATAGCGTGCCTTTGCACTCTGGAACTCCACATTCAGCAAAAAAATGAAAGAAACAACTATTCTGTGCCATATATATTGTATGGAGGAGCCTGGACACAGGTGTCATTATAGTCACCAGAAACTACTGATATAGCCCCACTTCACAAAGGTGACATTAAAGATTGCCAGTTACTTGGAAACAAAAAATGTACAACCCCAAGCAGCATGGGTTTAGAGCAGGTCGCCCCTGCCTTTCGCAATTGCTAGACCATTATATCACAATCTTTGACGTACTGGAAGACGAGCAAAATCTGATGTAGTGTACAGTGACTTTACAAAAAGTGAAACTATGGTGCAACAGCACACAAAATACGTGCAAAAAAATAACTAGGAAGGTAAGCCATGGGTTCAAGACAACAGCTGCAGGATTAGTTTCCAATCGTATTATTACGACATCTTGAGTCATTCAACAAGCATACCAGACATCTTGAATAAGATTAGGAACGACAACGAATCTTACCTACCTTTAATATACCTTTGATGAATTTCGAGAGTCTTTCTACTCCCAGAGCCCAGCCACAGGCCAGGCTCGTCTGGTGCTAGCCTTGTTAACCAGGCTGTTGCTGCTGTAGGCCCGTTGACCCACCTATCCAACACAACCTGGGTGATCTGGCACCTCTTGACGACTTCTACAGTTGATCCGGCAGTGTTTCTGAAATCTTCTGGTAAGATGATATAGTGTTCCCTTATTGTGTCCACCGCACCCCTGCTTTTCACTGGGTTTATTTTACACGTCCTCCCATATCTCTCGCTCCAATATGTTATGGCAGTGTGTGCAGATTTGGGACCACGTCCTCGAGTACTTCCCAGGTATATATTATTGTCTCTCTCTCTCTCTCCTCCGCTCCAGTAAGTACATATTTAAGACTTTAAGGTGTTCTAAGTAACTGGCTCTATTATTGTTGTAGAGGTCTGAGCTTTGTCCTCAAAGATTTGTAAAGTTATACAGCGAATTAAAGATCTTAGATTTCACCTTACGAAACAGACAAAGCAAATGCGATAGTAGTTATAGACAAGGTAGATTATAGTGGAAAAATGAACATGTTATTAGAAGACGGGGGAACTTACGTGCCCATTAACTCACCATTTTCATTCAGTGAAAGTTATTATCAAATATTTCAGCCTTCACATTTCCCTCAGCAACAAATGCTCTTCATATTCGGGCATCTGAAAAGGACCGCCCATGAATTCATCAACCAATCACAGCGCAAAAGCCAAGGTTCCCTGCCAGCCAATCATTGTCCAGACACTGGATTCATTAACCAATCAGGTACTCCCGCCAGCTATAATGTATATTTTTAACCCCTTCCTCTCTCATCACTCTCCCCATTCCTCACTCTACCCCCTTCCTCTCTCATCACTCTCCCCATTCCTCCCATCTCACTTTCCTTCTTTATTACTCTCCCCATTCCTCACTATCCCCCTTTCCTTCCTTTTCACTCTTCACCCTTCCACCCTCATCACTCTCCATTCCTCCCCTTCCTCACTCTCCCCCTTTCTTCCTCCTTCCTCCCCCCCCTTCCTTTTTCCCCACTTTACCCATCCTACTCACCCCTTCCTCTCCCTCACTCTCCCTTTATCCTCCCTCCTCACCCTTCCCCGCTTCTGGTACTGTCGTCACAGTAACAGTGCCCCGTGTCGACACAATAACAGTGCCCCATGTCACAGTAACAGTGCCCCGTGTCGACACAGTAACAGTGCCCCGTGTCACAGTAACAGTGCGCCGTGTCGACACAGTAACAGTACCCTGTGTCGACACAGTAACAGTGCCCTGTGTCGTCACAGTATCAGTGCCCCGTGTCGACACAGTAACAGTGCCCCGTGTCGACACAGTAACAGTGCCCCATGTCACAGTAACAGTGCGCCGTGTCGACACAGTAACAGTACCCTGTGTCGACACAGTAACAGTGCCCTGTGTCGTCACAGTTACTTCACTACCATCAGACAGGTTATATACGTAACTCCAGTGTTACAGAAGTTAACTACTGGTGAATGGTGGTAGTAGTGGTGGTGCGGGAGAATGGTGGTAGTAGTGGTGGTGGTGGTGCGGGAGAATGGTGGTAGTAGTGGTAGAGCAGGAGAATGGTAGTGGTAGTGCGGGAGAATGGTGGTTGTAATGGTAGTGCGGGAGAATGGTGGCGGTAGTGGTAGTGCGGGAGAATGGTGGTAGTAGAGGTGGGGAATGTTGGATGGTGATACAGAACATGGGTGGATGGTGGTAATGAACATGAATAGATGGTGGTAATGAACATGGATGGATGGTGGTAATGAACATGAATAGATGGTGGTAATGAACATGGATGGATGGTGGTAATGAACATGAATAGATGGTGGTAATGAACATGGGTGGATGGTGGTAATGAACATGAATAGATGGTGGTAATGAACATGGATGGATGGTGGTAATGAACATGAATAGATGGTGGTAATGAACATGGATGGATGGTGGTAATGAACATGAATAGATGGTGGTAATGAACATGGATGGATGGTGGTAATGAACATGGATAAATGGTGGAAATTAACATGGATGGATGGCGGTAATGAACATGGATGGATGGTGGTAATGAATATGGGTGGACGGTGGTAATGAACATGGATGGATGGTAGTAATGAACATGGGTGGATGGTGGTAATGAACATGAATAGATGGTGGTAATGAACATGGATGGATGGTGGTAATGAACATGAATAGATGGTGGTAATGAACATGGATGGATGGTGGTAATGAACATGAATAGATGGTGGTAATGAACATGGATGGATGGTGGTAATGAACATGGATAAATGGTGGAAATTAACATGGATGGATGGCGGTAATGAACATGGATGGATGGTGGTAATGAATATGGGTGGACGGTGGTAATGAACATGGATGGATGGTAGTAATGAACATGGGTGGATGGTGGTAATGAACATGGATGGATGGTAGTAATGAACATGGGTGGATGGTGGTAATGAACATGGATGGATGGCGGTAATGAACATGGATGGATGGTGGTAATGAACATGGATGGATGGTGGTAATGAACATGGATGGATGGTGGTAATGAACATGGGTGGATGGTGGTAATGAACAAGGATGGATGGTGGTAATGAACATGGGTGGATGGTGGTAATGAACATGGATGGATGGCGGTAATGAACATGGATGGATGGTGGTAATGAACATGGATGGATGGTGGTAATGAACATGGGTGGATGGTGGTAATGAACATGGATGGATGGTGGTAATGAACATGGGTGGATGGTGGTAATGAACATGGGTGGATGGTGGTAATGAACATGGGTGGATGGTGGTAATGAACATGGGTGGATGGTGGTAATGAACATGGGTGGATGGTGGTAACGAACATGGGTGGATGGTGGTAATGAACATGGGTGGATGGTGGTAATGAACATGGGTGGATGGTGGTAATGAACATGGGTGGATGGTGGTAATGAACATGGGTGGACGGTGGTAATGAACATGGGTGGATGGTAGTAATGAACATGGATGGATGGTGGTAATGAACATGGGTGGATGGTGGTAATGAACATGGATGGATGGTAGTAATGAACATGGGTGGATGGTGGGAATGAACATGGGTGGATGGTAGTAATGAACATGGATGGATGGTGGTAATGAACATGGGTGGATGGTGGTAATGAACATGAGTGGATGGTGGTAATGAACATGGATAAATGGTGGAAATTAACATGGATGGATGGTGGTAATGAACATGGATAAATGGTGGAAATTAACATGGATGGATGGCGGTAATGAACATGGATGGATGGTGGTAATGAACATGGGTGGATGGTGGTAATGAACATGGATAAATGGTGGAAATTAACATGGATGGATGGTGGTAATGAACATGGATAAATGGTGGAAATTAACATGGATGGATGGCGGTAATGAACATGGATGGATGGTGATAATGAACATGGGTGGATGGTGGTAATGAACATGGATGGATGGTAGTAATGAACATGGGTGGATGGTGGTAATGAACATGGTAGTAATGAACATGGGTGGACGGTGGTAATGAACATGGATGGATGGCGGTAATGATCATGGGTGGATGGTGGTAATGAACATGGATGGATGGTAGTAATGAACATGGGTGGATGGTGGTAATGAACATGGATGAATGATGGTAATGAACATGGATGGATGGTGGTAATGAACATGGATGGATGGTAGTAATGAACATGGGTGGATGGTGGTAATGAACATGGATGGATGGTAGTAATGAACATGGGTGGATGGTGGTAATGAACATGGATGGATGGTAGTAATGAACATGGGTGGATGGTGGTAATGAACATGGATGGATGGTAGTAATGAACATGGATGGATGGTGGTAATGAACATGGATGGATGGTGGTAATGAACATGGATGGATGGTGGTAATGAACATGGTGGTAATGAACATGGATGGATGGTGGTAATGAACATGGATGGATGGTGGTAATGAACATGGATGGATGGTGGTAATGAACATGGATGGATGGTGGTAATGAACATGGATGGATGGTGGTAATGAACATGGTGGTAATGAACATGGATGGATGGTGGTAATGAACATGGTGGTAATGAACATGGATGGATGGTAGTAATGAACATGGGTGGATGGTGGTAATGAACATGGATGGATGGTAGTAATGAACATGGATGGATGGTGGTAATGAACATGGACGGATGGTGGTAATGAACATGGGTGGATGGTGGTAATGAACATGGGTGGATGGTGGTAATGAACATGGATGGATGGTAGTAATGAACATGGGTGGATGGTGGTAATGAACATGGATGGATGGTGGTAATGAACATGGATGGATGGTGGTAATGAACATGGGTGGATGGTGGTAATGAACATGGATGGACGGTAGTAATGAACATGGATGGACGGTAGTAATGAACATGGATGGACGGTGGTAATGAACATGGGTGGACGGTGGTAATGAACATGGGTGGATGGTGGTAATGAACATGGATGGATGGTGGTAATGAACATGGATGGATGGTGGTAATGAACATGGATGGATGGTGGTAATGAACATGGATGGATGGGGGTAATGAACATGGATGGATGGTGGTAATGAACATGGATGGATGGTGGTAATGAGCATGGATGGATGGTGGTAATGAACATGGATGGATGGTGGTAATGAACATGGATGGATGGTGGTAATGAACATGGATGGATGGTGGTAATGAACATGGGTGGATGGTGGTAATGAACATGGATGGATGGTGGTAATGAACATGGATGGATGGTGGTAATGAACATGGATGGATGGTGGTAATGAACATGGATGGTGGTAATGAACATGGATGGATGGTGGTAATGAACATGGATGGATGGTGGTAATGAACATGGATGGATGGTGGTAATGAACATGGATGGATGGTGGTAATGAACATGGATGGATGGTGGTAATGAACATGGATGGATGGTGGTAATGAACATGGATGGATGGTGGTAATGAACATGGATGGATGGTGGTAATGAACATGGATGGATGGTGGTAATGAACATGGATGGATGGTGGTAATGAACATGGATGGATGGTGGTAATGAACATGGATGGATGGTGGTAATGAACATGGATGGATGGTGGTAATGAACATGGTGGTAATGAACATGGATGGATGGTGGTAATGAACATGGATGGATGGTGGTAATGAACATGGTGGTAATGAACATGGTGGTAATGAACATGGATGGATGGTGATCAGGAAGAATGTTTATATTTTTGGTACAGTCGAAATCAAGATTTGCATAAAGATAATGTTTGTTAACAGTCAAGTGTGGCAGGTGGTTCAACCTTGTTAACAGTGAAGTGTGGCAGGTGGTTCAACCTTGTTAACAGTGAAGTGTGGCAGGTGGTTCAACCTTGTTAACAGTGAAGTGTGGCAGGTGGTTCAACCTTGTTAACAGTCAAGTGTGGCAGGTGGTTCACCTTGTTAACAGTCAAGTGTGGCAGGTGGTTCAACCTTGTTAACAGTCAAGTGTGGCAGGTGGTTCAACCTTGTTAACAGTCAAGTGTGGCAGGTGGTTCAACCTTGTTAACAGTCAAGTGTGGCAGGTGGTTCAACCTTGTTAACAGTCAAGTGTGGCAGGTGGTTCAACCTTGTTAACAGTCAAGTGTGGCAGGTGGTTCAACCTTGTTAACAGTCAAGTGTGGCAGGTGGTTCAACCTTGTTAACAGTCAAGTGTGGCAGGTGGTTCAACCTTGTTAACAGTCAAGTGTGGCAGGTGGTTCAACCTTGTTAACAGTCAAGTGTGGCAGGTGGTTCAACCTTGTTAACAGTGAAGTGTGGCAGGTGGTTCAACCTTGTTAACAGTCAAGTGTGGCAGGTGGTTCAACCTTGTTAACAGTCAAGTGTGGCAGGTGGTTCAACCTTGTTAACAGTGAAGTGTGGCAGGTGGTTCAACCTTGTTAACAGTCAAGTGTGGCAGGTGGTTCAACCTTGTTAACAGTCAAGTGTGGCAGGTGGTTCAACCTTGTTAACAGTCAAGTGTGGCAGGTGGTTCAACCTTGTTAACAGTCAAGTGTGGCAGGTGGTTCAACCTTGTTAACAGTCAAGTGTGGCAGGTGGTTCAACCTTGTTAACAGTCAAGTGTGGCAGGTGGTTCAACCTTGTTAACAGTCAAGTGTGGCAGGTGGTTCAACCTTGTTAACAGTCAAGTGTGGCAGGTGGTTCAACCTTGTTAACAGTCAAGTGTGGCAGGTGGTTCAACCTTGTTAACAGTCAAGTGTGGCAGGTGGTTCAACCTTGTTAACAGTCAAGTGTGGCAGGTGGTTCAACCTTGTTAACAGTCAAGTGTGGCAGGTGGTTCAACCTTGTTAACAGTCAAGTGTGGCAGGTGGTTCAACCTTGTTAACAGTCAAGTGTGGCAGGTGGTTCAACCTTGTTAACAGTCAAGTGTGGCAGGTGGTTCAACCTTGTTAACAGTCAAGTGTGGCAGGTGGTTCAACCTTGTTAACAGGCAAGTGGGGCGTGTGGTTCAACCTTGTTAACAGTGAAGGGTGGCATGTGGTTCAACCTTGTTAACAGTCAAGTGTGGCAGGTGGTTCAACCTTGTTAACAGTCAAGTGTGGCAGGTGGTTCAACCTTGTTAACAGTCAAGTGTGGCAGGTGGTTCAACCTTGTTAACAGTCAAGTGTGGCAGGTGGTTCAACCTTGTTAACAGTCAAGTGTGGCAGGTGGTTCAACCTTGTTAACAGTCAAGTGTGGCAGGTGGTTCAACCTTGTTAACAGTCAAGTGTGGCAGGTGGTTCAACCTTGTTAACAGTCAAGTGTGGCAGGTGGTTCAACCTTGTTAACAGTCAAGTGTGGCAGGTGGTTCAACCTTGTTAACAGTCAAGTGTGGCAGGTGGTTCAACCTTGTTAACAGTCAAGTGTGGCAGGTGGTTCAACCTTGTTAACAGTCAAGTGTGGCAGGTGGTTCAACCTTGTTAACAGTCAAGTGTGGCAGGTGGTGGTTCAACCTTGTTAACAGTCAAGTGTGGCAGGTGGTTCAACCTTGTTAACAGTCAAGTGTGGCAGGTGGTTCAACCTTGTTAACAGTCAAGTGTGGCAGGTGGTTCAACCTTGTTAACAGTCAAGTGTGGCAGGTGGTTCAACCTTGTTAACAGTCAAGTGTGGCAGGTGGTTCAACCTTGTTAACAGTCAAGTGTGGCAGGTGGTTCAACCTTGTTAACAGTCAAGTGTGGCAGGTGGTTCAACCTTGTTAACAGTCAAGTGTGGCAGGTGGTTCAACCTTGTTAACAGTCAAGTGTGGCAGGTGGTTCAACCTTGTTAACAGTCAAGTGTGGCAGGTGGTTCAACCTTGTTAACAGTCAAGTGTGGCAGGTGGTTCAACCTTGTTAACAGTCAAGTGTGGCAGGTGGTTCAACCTTGTTAACAGTCAAGTGTGGCAGGTGGTTCAACCTTGTTAACAGTCAAGTGTGGCAGGTGGTTCAACCTTGTTAACAGTCAAGTGTGGCAGGTGGTTCAACCTTGTTAACAGTCAAGTGTGGCAGGTGGTTCAACCTTGTTAACAGTCAAGTGTGGCAGGTGGTTCAACCTTGTTAACAGTCAAGTGTGGCAGGTGGTTCAACCTTGTTAACAGTCAAGTGTGGCAGGTGGTTCAACCTTGTTAACAGTCAAGTGTGGCAGGTGGTTCAACCTTGTTAACAGTCAAGTGTGGCAGGTGGTTCAACCTTGTTAACAGTCAAGTGTGGCAGGTGGTTCAACCTTGTTAACAGTCAAGTGTGGCAGGTGGTTCAACCTTGTTAACAGTCAAGTGTGGCAGGTGGTTCAACCTTGTTAACAGTCAAGTGTGGCAGGTGGTTCAACCTTGTTAACAGTCAAGTGTGGCAGGTGGTTCAACCTTGTTAACAGTCAAGTGTGGCAGGTGGTTCAACCTTGTTAACAGTCAAGTGTGGCATGGCAGGTGGTTCAACCTTGTTAACAGTCTAGTGTTGCAGGTGGTTCAACCTTGTTAACAGTGAAGTGTGGCAGGTGGTGGTTCAACCTTGTTAACAGTCAAGTGTGGCAGGTGGTTCAACCTTGTTAACAGTCAAGTGTGGCAGGTGGTTCAACCTTGTTAACAGTCAAGTGTGGCAGGTGGTTCAACCTTGTTAACAGTCAAGTGTGGCAGGTGGTTCAACCTTGTTAACAGTCAAGTGTGGCAGGTGGTTCAACCTTGTTAACAGTCAAGTGTGGCAGGTGGTTCAACCTTGTTAACAGTCAAGTGTGGCAGGTGGTTCAACCTTGTTAACAGTCAAGTGTGGCAGGTGGTTCAACCTTGTTAACAGTCAAGTGTGGCAGGTGGTTCAACCTTGTTAACAGTCAAGTGTGGCAGGTGGTTCAACCTTGTTAACAGTCAAGTGTGGCAGGTGGTTCAACCTTGTTAACAGTCAAGTGTGGCAGGTGGTTCAACCTTGTTAACAGTCAAGTGTGGCAGGTGGTTCAACCTTGTTAACAGTCAAGTGTGGCAGGTGGTTCAACCTTGTTAACAGTCAAGTGTGGCAGGTGGTTCAACCTTGTTAACAGTCAAGTGTGGCAGGTGGTTCAACCTTGTTAACAGTCAAGTGTGGCAGGTGGTTCAACCTTGTTAACAGTCAAGTGTGGCAGGTGGTTCAACCTTGTTAACAGTCAAGTGTGGCAGGTGGTTCAACCTTGTTAACAGTCAAGTGTGGCAGGTGGTTCAACCTTGTTAACAGTGAAGTGTGGCAGGTGGTTCAACCTTGTTAACAGTCAAGTGTGGCAGGTGGTTCAACCTTGTTAACAGTCAAGTGTGGCAGGTGGTTCAACCTTGTTAACAGTCAAGTGTGGCAGGTGGTTCAACCTTGTTAACAGTCAAGTGTGGCAGGTGGTTCAACCTTGTTAACAGTCAAGTGTGGCAGGTGGTTCAACCTTGTTAACAGTCAAGTGTGGCAGGTGGTTCAACCTTGTTAACATTTAAGTGTGGCAGGTGGTTCAACCTTGTTAACAGTGAAGTGTGGCAGGTGGTTCAACCTTGCTAACAGTCAAGTGTGGCAGGTGGTGGTTCAACCTTGCTAACAGTCAAGTGTGGCAGGTGGTGGTTCAACCTTGCTAACAGTCAAGTGTGGCAGGTGGTGGTTCAACCTTGCTAACAGCCAAGTGTGGCAGGTGGTGGTTCAACCTTGCTAACAGCCAAGTGTGGCAGGTGGTTCAACCTTGTTAACAGTCAAGTGTGGCAGGTGGTGGGTCAACCTTGCTAACAGCCAAGTGTGGCAGGTGGTGGTTCAACCTTGCTAACAGCCAAGTGTGGCAGGTGGTTCAACGTTGTTAACAGTCAAGTGTGGCAGGTGGTTCAACCTTGCTAACAGTCAAGTGTGGCAGGTGGTTCAACCTTGCTAACAGTCAAGTGTGGCAGGTGGTTCAACCTTGTTAACAGTCAAGTGTGACAGGTGGTTCAACCTTGTTAACAGTCAAGTGTGGCAGGTGGTGGTTCAACCTTGTTAACAGTCTAGTGTGGCAGGTGGTTCAACCTTGTTAACAGTCAAGTGTGGCAGGTGGTTCAACCTTGTTAACAGTGAAGTGTGGCAGGTGGTTCAACCTTGTTAACAGTCAAGTGTGGCAGGTGGTTCAACCTTGTTAACAGTCAAGTGTGGCAGGTGGTTCAACCTTGTTAACAGTCAAGTGTGGCAGGTGGTTCAACCTTGTTAACAGTCAAGTGTGGCAGGTGGTTCAACCTTGTTAACAGTCAAGTGTGGCAGGTGGTTCAACCTTGTTAACAGTCAAGTGTGGCAGGTGGTTCAACCTTGTTAACAGTCACGTGTGGCAGGTGGTTCAACCTTGTTAACAGTCAAGTGTGGCAGGTGGTTCAACCTTGTTAACAGTCAAGTGTGGCAGGTGGTTCAACCTTGTTAACAGTCAAGTGTTTCAGGTGGTTCAACCTTGTTAACAGTCAAGTGTGGCAGGTGGTTCAACCTTGTTAACAGTCAAGTGTGGCAGGTGGTTCAACCTTGTTAACAGTGAAGTGTGGCAGGTGGTTCAACCTTGCTAACAGTCAAGTGTGGCAGGTGGTTCAACCTTGTTAACAGTCAAGTGTGGCAGGTGGTTCAACCTTGTTAACAGTCAAGTGTTTCAGGTGGTTCAACCTTGTTAACAGTCAAGTGTGGCAGGTGGTTCAACCTTGTTAACAGTCAAGTGTGGCAGGTGGTTCAACCTTGTTAACAGTCAAGTGTGGCAGGTGGTTCAACCTTGTTAACAGTCAAGTGTGGCAGGTGGTTCAACCTTGTTAACAGTCAAGTGTGGCAGGTGGTTCAACCTTGTTAACAGTCAAGTGTGGCAGGTGGTTCAACCTTGTTAACAGTGAAGTGTGGCAGCTGGTTCAACCTTGTTAACAGTGAAGTGTGGCAGGTGGTTCAACCTTGTTAACAGTCAAGTGTGGCAGGTGGTTCAACCTTGTTAACAGTCAAGTGTGGCAGGTGGTTCAACCTTGTTAACAGTCAAGTGTGGCAGGTGGTTCAACCTTAACAGTGAAGTGTGGCAGGTGGTTCAACCTTGCTAACAGTGAAGTGTGGCAGGTGGTTCAACCTTGCTAACAGTCAAGTGTGGCAGGTGGTGGTTCAACCTTGCTAACAGTCAAGTGTGGCAGGTGGTGGTTCAACCTTGCTAACAGTCAAGTGTGGCAGGTGGTGGTTCAACCTTGCTAACAGTCAAGTGTGGCAGGTGGTGGTTCAACCTTGCTAACAGTCAAGTGTGGCAGGTGGTGGTTCAACCTTGCTAACAGTCAAGTGTGGCAGGTGGTGGTTCAACCTTGTTAACAGTCAAGTGTGGCAGGTGGTGGTTCAACCTTGCTAACAGCCAAGTGTGGCAGGTGGTGGTTCAACCTTCCTAACAGCCAAGTGTGGCAGGTGGTTCAACCTTGTTAACAGTCAAGTGTGGCAGGTGGTGGTTCAACCTTGCTAACAGCCAAGTGTGGCAGGTGGTGGTTCAACCTTGCTAACAGCCAAGTGTGGCAGGTGGTGGTTCAACCTTGCTAACAGCCAAGTGTGGCAGGTGGTTCAACCTTGTTAACAGTCAAGTGTGGCAGGTGGTTCAACCTTGCTAACAGTCAAGTGTGGCAGGTGGTTCAACCTTGCTAACAGTCAAGTGTGGCAGGTGGTTCAACCTTGTTAACAGTCAAGTGTGACAGGTGGTTCAACCTTGTTAACAGTCAAGTGTGGCAGGTGGTGGTTCAACCTTCTTAACAGTCAAGTGTGGCAGGTGGTTCAACCTTGCTAACAGTCAAGTGTGGCAGGTGGTTCAACCTTGCTAACAGTCAAGTGTGGCAGGTGGTTCAACCTTGTTAACAGTCAAGTGTGGCAGGTGGTGGTTCAACCTTGTTAACAGTCAAGTGTGGCAGGTGGTGGTTCAACCTTGTTAACAGTCAAGTGTGGCAGGTGGTTGTTCAACCTTGTTAACAGTGAAGTGTGGCAGGTGGTTCAACCTTGTTAACAGTCAAGCGTGGCAGGTGGTTCAACCTTGTTAACAGTCAAGCGTGGCAGGTGGTTCAACCTTGTTAACAGTCATGTGTGGCAGGTGGTGGTTCAACCTTGTTAACAGTCAAGTGTGGCAGGTGGTGGTTCAACCTTGTTAACAGTCAAGTGTGGCAGGTGGTTCAACCTTGTTATCAGAGAAGTGTGGCAGGTGGTTCAACCTTGTTAACAGTCAAGCGTGGCAGGTGGTTCAACCTTGTTAACAGTCAAGTGTGGCAGGTGGTTCAACCTTGTTAACAGTCAAGTGTGGCAGGTGGTTCAACCTTGTTAACAGTCAAGTGTGGCAGGTGGTTCAACCTTGTTAACAGTGAAGTGTGGCAGGTGGTTCAACCTTGTTAACAGTCAAGTGTGGCAGGTGGTTCAACCTTGTTAACAGTCAAGTGTGGCAGGTGGTTCAACCTTGTTAACAGTCAAGTGTGGCAGGTGGTTCAACCTTGTTAACAGTCAAGTGTGGCAGGTGGTTCAACCTTGTTAACAGTCAAGTGTGGCAGGTGGTTCAACCTTGTTAACAGTCAAGTGTGGCAGGTGGTTCAACCTTGTTAACAGTCAAGTGTGGCAGGTGGTTCAACCTTGTTAACAGTCAAGTGTGGCAGGTGGTTCAACCTTGTTAACAGTCAAGTGTGGCAGGTGGTTCAACCTTGTTAACAGTCAAGTGTGGCAGGTGGTTCAACCTTGTTAACAGTCAAGTGTGGCAGGTGGTTCAACCTTGTTAACAGTCAAGTGTGGCAGGTGGTTCAACCTTGTTAACAGTCAAGTGTGGCAGGTGGTTCAACCTTGTTAACAGTGAAGTGTGGCAGGTGGTTCAACCTTGTTAACAGTGAAGTGTGGCAGGTGGTTCAACCTTGCTAACAGTCAAGTGTGGCAGGTGGTGGTTCAACCTTGCTAACAGTCAAGTGTGGCAGGTGGTGGTTCAACCTTGCTAACAGTCAAGTGTGGCAGGTGGTGGTTCAACCTTGCTAACAGTCAAGTGTGGCAGGTGGTGGTTCAACCTTGCTAACAGTCAAGTGTGGCAGGTGGTGGTTCAACCTTGCTAACAGCCAAGTGTGGCAGGTGGTGGTTCAACCTTCCTAACAGCCAAGTGTGGCAGGTGGTTCAACCTTGTTAACAGTCAAGTGTGGCAGGTGGTGGTTCAACCTTGCTAACAGCCAAGTGTGGCAGGTGGTGGTTCAACCTTGCTAACAGCCAAGTGTGGCAGGTGGTGGTTCAACCTTGCTAACAGCCAAGTGTGGCAGGTGGTTCAACCTTGTTAACAGTCAAGTGTGGCAGGTGGTTCAACCTTGCTAACAGTCAAGTGTGGCAGGTGGTTCAACCTTGCTAACAGTCAAGTGTGGCAGGTGGTTCAACCTTGTTAACAGTCAAGTGTGACAGGTGGTTCAACCTTGTTAACAGTCAAGTGTGGCAGGTGGTGGTTCAACCTTGTTAACAGTCAAGTGTGGCAGGTGGTTCAACCTTGTTAACAGTCAAGTGTGGCAGGTGGTTCAACCTTGCTAACAGTCAAGTGTGGCAGGTGGTTCAACCTTGCTAACAGTCAAGTGTGGCAGGTGGTTCAACCTTGTTAACAGTCAAGTGTGGCAGGTGGTGGTTCAACCTTGTTAACAGTCAAGTGTGGCAGGTGGTGGTTCAACCTTGTTAACAGTCAAGTGTGGCAGGTGGTTCAACCTTGTTAACAGTTAAGTGTGGCAGGTGTTTCAACCTTGTTAACAGTCAAGTGTGGCAGGTGGTTCAACCTTGTTAACAGTCAAGTGTGGCAGGTGGTGGTTCAACCTTGTTAACAGTCAAGTGTGGCAGGTGGTGGTTCAACCTTGTTAACAGTCAAGTGTGGCAGGTGGTGGTTCAACCTTGTTAACAGTGAAGTGTGGCAGGTGGTTCAACCTTGTTAACAGTCAAGCGTGGCAGGTGGTTCAACCTTGTTAACAGTCAAGCGTGGCAGGTGGTTCAACCTTGTTAACAGTCATGTGTGGCAGGTGGTGGTTCAACCTTGTTAACAGTCAAGTGTGGCAGGTGGTGGTTCAACCTTGTTAACAGTCAAGTGTGGCAGGTGGTTCAACCTTGTTAACAGTGAAGTGTGGCAGGTGGTTCAACCTTGTTAACAGTCAAGCGTGGCAGGTGGTTCAACCTTGTTAACAGTTAACTGTGGCAGGTGGTTCAACCTTGTTAACAGTCAAGTGTGGCAGGTGGTTCAACCTTGTTAACAGTGAAGTGTGGCAGGTGGTTCAACCTTGTTAACAGTGAAGTGTGGCAGGTGGTTCAACCTTGCTAACAGTCAAGTGTGGCAGGTGGTGGTTCAACCTTGCTAACAGTCAAGTGTGGCAGGTGGTTCAACCTTGTTAACAGTGAAGTGTGGCAGGTGGTTCAACCTTGTTAACAGTCAAGTGTGGCAGGTGGTTCAACCTTGTTAACAGTCAAGTGTGGCAGGTGGTTCAACCTAGTTAACAGTGAAGTGTGGAAGGTGGTTCAACCTTGCTAACAGTCAAGTGTGGCAGGTGGTTCAACCTTGCTAACAGTCAAGTGTGGCAGGTGGTTCAACCTTGCTAACAGTCAAGTGTGGCAGGTGGTGGTTCAACCTTGTTAATAGTCAAGTGTGGCAGGTGGTGGTTCAACCTTGCTAACAGTCAAGTGTGGCAGGTGGTGGTTCAACCTTGCTAACAGTCAAGTGTGGCAGGTGGTGGTTCAACCTTGCTAACAGTCAAGTGTGGCAGGTGGTGGTTCAACCTTGCTAACAGCCAAGTGTGGCAGGTGGTTTAACCTTGCTAAGAGTGAAGTGTGGCAGGTGGCTCAACCTTGCTAACAGTCAAATGTGGCAGGTGGTTCAACTTTGCTAACAGCCAAGTGTGGCAGGTGGTTTAACCTTGCTAAGAGTGAAGTGTGGCAGGTGGTTCAACCTTGCTAACAGTCAAGTGTGGCAGGTGGTTTAACCTTGCTAAGAGTGAAGTGTGGCAGGTGGTTCAACTTTGCTAACAGCCAAGTGTGGCAGGTGGTTTAACCTTGCTAACAGTCAAGTGTGGCAGGTGGTTTAACCTTGCTAAGAGTGAAGTGCGGCAGGTGGTTCAACCTTGCTAACAGTCAAGTGTGGCAGGTGGTTTAACCTTGCTAAGAGTGAAGTGTGGCAGGTGGTTCAACCTTGCTAACAGTCAAATGTGGCAGGTGGTAGTTCAACCTTGGTAACAGTTAAGTGTGGCAGGTGTTTCAACCCTGCTAAGGGTGAAATGTGGCAGGTGGTGGTTCAACTAGCGGTACTCGTGGACTTGGGTTCACTCTTAACACAGTAGTATCTAGTCTAGATGCTAGAAACACCTGATAACTACTAATCGTTGACAGTAGTAGTGACAATTACGGAACTCTCAGCGCTCACAGTCATAACAAAATATACACAACACAATAAAAATATGGATAGAATTTGCAAAGAATTAAAAAGGCACAATACCGTGAGAGAAACAATATACAAATGACCGGCATGTACAAGATAATCTTATCACGACGTTTCAGTCAGATTTGGTTCATTATCTAGACACTCAACACATACCAAGTTAAAATAACCAACATCATTAAAAAAAATGAAATTATTAATGTTAAGATTCTAAAAGTTGCCCGTGGTCCCCACAGTCACCTCGGTAATTATAAAAACCAGGACGATGGCAGAAAGACCTAAGCCAAAATATATACTACAGTTAATGGTATGTCACAAGCTAAGCAGACGTGGACAGAAACATCGAAAGGGTGGCTGTGATGTTACACCTGATATTCAGTCGATAGAGATTCATTTCTAATTAATAATTTCTTTTGGAGGAGGGCCAAACACCCACGCACTGCCGACTCCTGCACAACTTGTTCCTCGTATGCAGGACCCACCAGGCCTGTCACTTCACGGACATACCAGAGGATATGGCCTATGAAGTCACTGTGAGGCAGTGTAGAGTGGACTCACAGTGATCAATGGGTGATAGCAGTAGTGAAACAATGATAGTGGTTATATTAGCTGGAAAGTGATTCAAAACTTGTGGTGGTCGTTAGGGAATCAGACCCTGACTGTTAGACTACAAGAGTTTGACAGTTAAAGGCAGTTACTGGCCGTTGGCGGCAGTTATTACCGTGCGGGAAAACTCATCTTGCGGCCTGCTGAGACCCTCTGGTAACAGTTGCGGACAAGTGCTCTTCATTGTTGATTAGAGTGTCTTTCTCTTCTGGATATGACTGGTGGTCCCTGCAGGGGAAGGCCTGGTGCGGCTGCCACGAATTTCCAATATTGGTCGTTGGCGGGATGATGATGTTCTGCGAGGATGATTACGGATGGTGAAGGATACTTAGCAATATGGCCACGTTAATTAATTATGTTGTGGAAGGTCTGGGAAAGAGGAGAGTGAGGAAGAGTAATGAGAGGGAGATGGTAAGAGTAAGATGCAACATGCGGAAAATGGAAGGAAAATGAGACGAGAGGCAGGTAAGGGAGGAGAGTATTGCAGATTGGTAAAAAATAGTGAGGATGATCGAGTAGAAGATTTGAAATTTATGATAATGACAAGTTGGCACTAATGAAGTGAAGGTGGTTGTGAGTGCAGATACCAGTCTGTTAACAGTCAAAGACTACTCTAGGTTGATGATAATCTGGCCTTGTTAATTAAAAACTGATGACAGTTATGACTGTTTAGAACTATTACTAGCTGATTATTATGGGTGAAAATTAATAAGATTGTGATAATGATAGTGTGCGCGCTGATATTTTGAGATTGTTTATGATGATAGGTATAGACTATTGACAGCAATGGTCCTACCTGGAGACTATCTGATGATGGCTTCAGGGACTGTGGTCATGGCGGCTAGGTTCCTGACTAGGCCAGCACGCCAGCATCCCTTTAGGTGCTGGTGTTATGTAGACCCACATAGGCATTATACCCTGGCTGAACATTGTTTAAAAAAAAATAGGTTTTCCTTTAAAGAGTTTTAGGAATGGTTGATTTCTTAGGTAAAAACTGTCAACAGCACGTGAGTCATTAAGACTGCACTGAACCTATACGTCACCAGTTAAGCATACTCTAATTAACATAATGGGTATTAAAGTAAATTAAGAGTGTATAAATACAGAGATAAACACCTATGTGTACATATACCAGACATTTAGTAGTCTATCAGTAATTTCTGTACATTTGAAAGGAATTGAACAATTTTTTGATCCTTTATCAAGTTCTCTTGGGAGTGGTAGGTAAGACACAAAGGCAACAGTTAGGCAACTTTATTCCGAAACGTTTCGCCTACACAGTAGGCTTCTTCAGTCGAATACAGAAAGTAGGCAGGAACAGTAGAGATGTGAAGACGATGTAATCAGTCCATCACCCTTGAAGTCGTAGAATTTGAGGTTGTCAGTCCCTCAGCCTACTTTCTGTATTCGACTGAAGAAGCCTACTGTGTAGGCGAAACGTTTCGGAATAAAGTTGCCTAACTGTTGCCTTTGTGTCTTACCTACCAACCTGTCGGTATTTTATACCATTTTGATGTTCTCTTGGGAGTGCAAAGGTATTTTGCAATGTCTGGTGTCTTCCACTCTTGTAAGAAGTTATTTCAGTAAACAGATTCGGAATCCGTTCCTCTAATATTTTTCAAAGCATAATTATAATTGTTCATCACTGTTATATTCATAGAATGCGCTAAACCCATAAGGGTTATTCAGCATTAAATTATATTTCTGACCTTCTCTTATGAGTGCATTTTGAAAGAGTTCTTACCAAGGTATCTATCCATTCTCCTGTTCTAAATATTGTGTTACAGCTTCCACTTAACCACAGACTCTCCCACTGTATCTAGTTCTCTCAGTACTGTGCTTCTAGTTCTCTCAGGACTGTGCTTCTAGTTCTGTCAGTACTGTGCTTCTAGTTCTGTCAGGACTGTGCTTCTAGTTCTCTCAGGACTGTGCTTCTAGTTCTGTCAGTACTGTGCTTCTAGTTCTCTCAGGACTGTGCTTCTAGTTCTCTCAGGACTGTGCTTCTAGTTCTCTCAGGACTGTGCTTCTAGTTCTGTCAGTACTGTGCTTCTAGTTCTCTCAGGACTGTGCTTCTAGTTCTCTCAGGACTGTGCTTCTAGTTCTCTCAGGACTGTGCTTCTAGTTCTCTCAGGACTGTGCTTCTAGTTCTCTCAGGACTGTGCTTCTAGTTCTGTCAGTACTGTGCTTCTAGTTCTGTCAGGACTGTGCTTCTAGTTCTCTCAGGACTGTGCTTCTAGTTCTCTCAGGACTGTGCTTCTAGTTCTCTCAGGACTGTGCTTCTAGTTCTGTCAGTACTGTGCTTCTAGTTCTCTCAGGACTGTGCTTCTAGTTCTCTCAGGACTGTGCTTCTAGTTCTCTCAGGACTGTGCTTCTAGTTCTCTCAGGACTGTGCTTCTAGTTCTGTCAGTACTGTGCTTCTAGTTCTCTCAGGACTGTGCTTCTAGTTCTGTCAGTACTGTGCTTCTAGTTCTCTCAGGACTGTGCTTCTAGTTCTCTCAGGACTGTGCTTCTAGTTCTGTCAGTACTGTGCTTCTAGTTCTCTCAGGACTGTGCTTCTAGTTCTGTCAGTACTGTGCTTCTAGTTCTCTCAGGACTGTGCTTCTAGTTCTCTCAGGACTGTGCTTCTAGTTCTCTCAGGACTGTGCTTCTAGTTCTCTCAGGACTGTGCTTCTAGTTCTCTCAGGACTGTGCTTCTAGTTCTCTCAGGACTGTGCTTCTAGTTCTCTCAGGACTGTGCTTCTAGTTCTCTCAGTACTTTGCTTTAGGTCTCTCAGGACTGTGCTTCTAGTTCTCTCAGGACTGTGCTTCTAGTTCTGTCAGGACTGTGCTTCTAGTTCTCTCAGGACTGTGCTTCTAGTTCTCTCAGGACTGTGCTTCTAGTTCTCTCAGGACTGTGCTTCTAGTTCTCTCAGGACTGTGCTTCTAGTTCTCTCAGGACTGTGCTTCTAGTTCTCTCAGGACTGTGCTTCTAGTTCTCTCAGTACTTTGCTTTAGGTCTCTCAGGACTGTGCTTCTAGTTCTCTCAGGACTGTGCTTCTAGTTCTCTCAGGACTGTGCTTCTAGTTTTCTCAGGACTGTGCTTCTAGTTCTCTCAGGACTGTGCTTCTAGTTCTCTCAGGACTGTGCTTCTAGTTCTCTCAGGACTGTGCTTCTAGTTCTCTCAGTACTTTGCTTTAGGTCTCTCAGGACTGTGCTTCTAGTTCTCTCAGGACTGTGCTTCTAGTTCTGTCAGGACTGTGCTTCTAGTTCTCTCAGGACTGTGCTTCTAGTTCTCTCAGGACTGTGCTTCTAGTTCTCTCAGGACTGTGCTTCTAGTTCTCTCAGGACTGTGCTTCTAGTTCTCTCAGGACTGTGCTTCTAGTTCTCTCAGTACTTTGCTTTAGGTCTCTCAGGACTGTGCTTCTAGTTCTCTCAGGACTGTGCTTCTAGTTCTCTCAGGACTTTGCTTTAGTTCTCTCAGGACTGTGCTTCTAGTTCTCTCAGGACTGTGCTTCTAGTTCTCTCCGGACTGTGCTTCGAGGTCTCTCAGGACTGTGCTTCTAGTTCTCTCAGGACTGTGCTTCTAATTCTCTCAGGACTGTGCTTCTAATTCTCTCAGGACTTTGCTTCTAATTCTCTCAGGACTGGGCTTCTAGTTCTCTCAGGACTGGGCTTCTAGTTCTCTCAGGACTTTGCTTCTAATTCTCTCAGGACTGGGCTTCTAGTTCTCTCAGGACTGGGCTTCTAGTTCTCTCAGGACTGGGCTTCTAGTTCTCTCAGGACTGGGCTTCTAGTTCTCTCAGGACTGGGCTTCTAGTTCTCTCAGGACTGGGCTTCTAGTTTTCTCAGGACTGGGCTTCTAGTTCTCTCAGGACTGTGCTTCTAGTTCTCTCAGTACTTTGCTTTAGGTCTCTCAGGACTGTGCTTCTAGTTCTTTTAGGGCTGTGCTTCTAGTTCTCTCAGGACTTTGCTTTAGTTCTCTCAGGACTGTGCTTCTAGTTCTCTCAGGACTGTGCTTCTAGTTCTCTCAGGACTGTGCTTCTGGTTCTCTCAGGACTGTGCTTCTAGTTCTCTCAGGACTGTGCTTCTAGTTCTCTCAGGACTGTGCTTCTAATTCTCTCAGGACTGTGCTTCTAATTCTCTCAGGACTGGGCTTCTAGTTCTCTCAGGACTGGGCTTCTAGTTCTCTCAGGACTGGGCTTCTAGTTCTCTCAGGACTGGGCTTCTAATTCTCTCTGGACTGGGCTTCTAGTTCTCTCAGGACTGGGCTTCTAGTTCTCTCAGGACTGGGCTTCTAGTTCTCTCAGGACTTTGCTTCTAATTCTCTCAGGACTGGGCTTCTACTTCTCTCAGGACTGGGCTTCTATTTCTCTCAGGACTGTGCTTCTAGTTCTCTCAGGACTGTGCTTCTAGTTCTCTCAGGACTGGGCTTCTAGTTCTCTCAGGACTGGGCTTCTAGTTCTCTCAGGACTGGGCTTCTAGTTCTCTCAGGACTGGGCTTCTAGTTCTCTCAGGACTGGGCTTCTAGTTCTCTCAGGACTGGGCTTCTAGTTCTCTCAGGACTGGGCTTCTAGTTCTCTCAGGACTGGGCTTCTAGTTCTCTCAGGACTGTGCTTCTAGTTTTCTCAAGACTGTGCTTCTAGTTTTCTCAAGACTGTGATTCTAGTTCTCTCAGGACTGTGCTTCTAGTTCTCTCAGGACTGTGCTTCTAGTTCTCTCAGGACTGTGCTTCTAGTTCTCTCAGGACTGTGCTTCTAGTTCTCTCAGGACTGTGCTTCTAGTTCTCTCAGGACTGTGCTTCTAGTTTTCTCAGGACTGTGCTTCTAGTTCTCTCAGGACTGTGCTTCTATTTCTCTCAGGACTGTGCTTCTAGTTCTCTCAGGACTGTGCTTCCAGTTCTCTCAGGTGTTGCTCCTCCGAACCAGACTCTTATTATTCTTCTCGTCACCACTTTGATCAAGTGTCTTCTGTCACGTGTATGGAAATTAGTCCCCCATGGCTGGAGTGCAAAGGTCACTTACTTCAGCATCAATAAATTAGTCCTGCATGGCTAGAGTGCACAGTTCATTAGCCTCAGCCAGGAGCTCTCATATCATTATAAGATCATCTACTGTATCTCAGCCTCCAGGTCCCTTCCCCTCTAACTCTGTTCCACATATGCTGTATATCAGCATCCTCATCTCTCATACCTGTGACCTCTTCCACTCTCACAGCCCTCTGTAAGGCCAGGCTTCCCTATTGACCACCTGGTCAACAAGGTTGTTGATGCTAAAGGACTGAAGGCCCACACAGCCATCACAACACGGCTGATCAGGTAATTGTAGATAACAGTTATCCAATTTCATCTTGAAAACTACCTTCTCTCCGGGTAATACTTCTGATACGGTAGTGAAGTGAGAAGTCTTGAACCGCAGATGATAATAGTGTCAACAGCTGTGCCTTTGGTGTCCCCTGATTTTCATACGGTCTGTCCCACATTTCCTTTCATATATCTCACTATAGCAAGGTATATTTGTGTGCACATTGGCTACCAGGCTCTCGTGCAGCATCCTTGAAGGTGCACGTAAGTTCCCCCGTCTTAAAATAACAAGTTCACTTTTCCACTATAATCTACCTTGTCCATAATTATTATCGCATTTGCTTCGTACGTTTCGTAAGGTTAAGTCTAGGATCTTTCCTTAAGTCTAGGATCTTTCCTTAAGTCTAGGAACTTTCCTTAATTCAAGTCTAGGATCTTTCCTTAATTCAAGTCTAGGAACTTTCCTTAATTCAAGTCTAGGAACTTTCCTTAATTCAAGTCTAGGATCGTTCCTTAATTCAAGTCTAGGATCTTTCCTTAATTCAAGTCTAGGAACTTTCCTTAATTCAAGTCTAGGATCGTTCCTTAATTCAAGTCTAGGATCTTTCCTTAATTCAAGTCTAGGATCTTTCCTTAATTCAAGTCTAGGATCGTTCCTTAATTCAAGTCTAGGATCGTTCCTTAATTCAAGTCTAGGATCGTTCCTAAATTCGAGTCTAGGATCGTTCCTTAATTCAAGTCTAGGATCTTTCCTCAATTCAAGTCTAGGATCTTTCCTCAATTCAAGTCTAGGATCTTTCCTCAATTCAAGTCTAGGATCTTCCTCAATTCAAGTCTAGGATCTTTCCTCAATTCAAGTCTAGGATCTTTCCTCAATTTAAGTCTAGGATCTTTCTTCAATTCAAGTCTAGGATCTTCCCTCAATTCAAGTCTAGGATCTTCCCTCAATTCAAGTCTAGGATCATTCCTCAATTCAAGTCTAGGATCTTCCCTCAATTCAAGTCTAGGATCTTTCCTCAATTCAAGTCTAGGATCTTTCCTTAATTCAAGTCTAGAATCTTTCCTTAAATCAAGTCTAGGATCTTTCCTTAATTGAAGTCTAGGATCTTTCCTTAATTCAAGTCCAGGATCTTTCCTTAATTCAAGTCCAGGATCTTTCCTTAATTCAAGTCCAGGATCTTTCCTTAATTCAAGTCCAGGATCTTTCCTTAATTCAAGTCTAGGATCTTTCCTTAATTCAAGTCTAGGATCTTTCCTTAATTCAAGGCTAGGATCTTTCCTTAATTCAAGTCTAGGATCTTTCCTTAATTCAAGTCTAGGATCTTTCCTTAATTCAAGTCTAGGATCTTTCCTTAATTCAAATCCAGGATCTTTCCTTAATTCAAGTCTAGGATCTTTCCTTAATTCAAGTCTAGGATCTTTCCTTAGTTCAAGTCTAGGATCGTTCCTTAATTCAAGTCTAGGATCTTTCCATAATTCAAGTCTAGGATCTTTCCTTAATTCAAGTCTAGGATCTTTCCTTAATTCAAGTCTAGGATCTTTCCTTAATTCAAGTCTAGGATCTTTCCTCAATTCAAGTCTAGGATCTTTCCTCAATTCAAGTCTAGGATCTTTCCACAATTCAAGTCTAGGATCTTCCCTCAATTCAAGTCTAGGATCTTTCCTCAATTCAAGTCTAGGATCTTTCCACAATTCAAGTCTAGGATCTTCCCTCAATTCAAGTCTAGGATCTTTCCTCAATTCAAGTCTAGGATCTTTCCTTAATTCAAGTCTAGGATCTTTCCTTAATTCAAGTCTAGGATCTTTCCTTAATTCAAGTCTAGGATCTTTCCTTAATTCAAGTCTAGGATCTTTCCTTAATTCAAGTCCAGGATCTTTCCTTAATTCAAGTCCAGGATCTTTCCTTAATTCAAGTCCAGGATCTTTCCTTAATTCAAGTCTAGGATCTTTCCTCAATTCAAGTCTAGGATCTTTCCTTAATTCAAGTCTAGGATCTTTCCTTAATTCAAGTCTAGGATCTTTCCTTAATTCAAGTCTAGGATCTTTCCTTAATTCAAGTCTAGGATCGTTCCTTAATTCAAGTCTAGGATCTTTCCTTAATTCAAGTCTAGGATCTTTCCTTAATTCAAGTCTAGGATCTTTCCTTAATTCAAGTCCAGGATCTTTCCTTAATTCAAGTCCAGGATCTTTCCTTAATTCAAGTCCAGGATCTTTCCTTAATTCAAGTCCAGGATCTTTCCTTAATTCAAGACCAGGATCTTTCCTTAATTCAATAGGATCTTTCCTTAATTCAATCTAGGATCTTTCCTTAATTCAAGTCTAGGATCTTTCCTTAATTTCAGGATCTTTCCTTAATTCAAGTCTAGGATCTTTCCTCAATTCAAGTCTAGGATCTTTCCTCAATTCAAGTCTAGGATCTTTCCTTAATTCAAGTCTAGGATCTTTCCTTAATTCAAGTCCAGGATCTTTCCTTAATTCAAGTAGGATCTTTCCTTAATTCAAAGTCAAGTAGGATCTTTCCTTAATTCAAGTCCAGGATCTTTCCTTAATTCAAGTAGGATCTTTCCTTAATTCAAAGTCTAGGTCTAGGATCTTTCCTTAATTCAAGTCTAGGATCTTTCCTTAATTCAAGTCTAGGATCTTTCCTTAATTCAAGTCTAGGATCTTTCCTTAATTCAAGTCCAGGATCTTTCCTTAATTCAAGTCCAGGATCTTTCCTTAATTCAAGTCTAGGATCTTTCCTTAATTCAAGTCTAGGATCTTTCCTTAATTCATGGTATAACTCAGTGTTGCAGAGGTGTGAGCTTCGCTCACACCTCTGCAACACAGTTGTTCTCAAAGATATGTTGAGTTATACCATGCATTAAATAAAGATTCTAGACTTAATTTTACGAAACAGACAAAGCAAATGCGGTAGTAATTATGGACAAGGTAGATTATAGTGGAAAAATGAACATGTTATGAGGAGACTGGGAAACTTAGGTGCCTGTTTAAGTCTCCCCCTCTTACCCTGCTACCTCCACCTCTACATAGTAGTTACTGACTCTTAAAAAGACTTCAAAGATAATCTCTAACAGGGAAGAAAATTTAAAACTGACATCATTGACACAGTTGTGTTTGAAGGGGTCGAGTTGTAGCGCCTGACCCCAGCCT
>NC_091295.1:57278428-57315928 GCF_038502225.1 Cherax quadricarinatus | reverse complement strand
ACAACTACTCTCAGAACCATACAACCTATCACACCATCCCAACACACACTACAATCCATACCCACAGCCTCCACCCAACACCGAGCTATAGAATCCCACAGTATGCCACCAGGTCTCCCACCCTCACAGGCCCCCCAAACCACAGTGTTGGAAAGGAAACTGAAGGTATGGTACACAAACGCTGATGGAATAACAAATAAGTGGGAGGAGTGGCACGAAAGAGTCAAAGAAGCATCACCGGACATCATAGCTCTCACAGAAACCAAGCTTACAGGTATGATAACAGATGCCATCTTTCCAACGGGATACCAAATCCTGAGGAAAGACAGAGGGAACAGGGGGGGTGGAGGAGTGGCGTTGCTGATCAAAAATCGCTGGAATTTTGATGAGCTGGAGACAGGAGATAGCGGAGAAGAAAGTGATTACATAGTGGGAACACTTCACTCTGGAGGTCCCAAGGTGGTAATAGCAGTGATGTATAACCCACCACAGAACAGCAGGAGGCCAAGGCAAGAGTACGACGAGAGCAATAGAGCGATGGTTGACACACTGGCTAGAGTGGCCAGAAGAGCTCATGCATGCAGGGCAAAGCTCCTGATCATGGGTGACTTTAACCACAAGGAGATCGATTGGGAGAACTTGGACCCACATGGGGGCCAAGATACATGGAGGGCTAAGATGATGGAGGTGGTACTGGAGAACTTCATGTACCAACACGTAAGGGACACTACAAGAGAGAGAGGAGAGGATGAACCAGCAAGGCTGGACTTAGTATTCACCTTCAGTAGTGCAGATATCGAGGACATCACATATGAAAGACCCCTTGGGGCCAGTGACCATGTGGTTTTAAGCTTCGAATACACAGTAGAGCTACAAGTGGAGGGAGAAGCAGGAAGGCCAGGACGAATGAAGCCAAACTACAAGAAAGGGGAATACATAGGAATGAGGAACTACCTGAACGGGGTTCAGTGGGACAGAGAACTGGCAGGGAAGCCAGTTAATGAGATAATGGAATATGTAGCAACAAAATGCAAGGAGGCTGAGGAGAGGTTTGTACCCAAGGGTAACAGGAGTAATGAAAAAGCCAGGATGAGCCCATGGTTTACCCAAAGGTGCAGGGAGGCAAAAACCAAGTGTGCTAGGGAATGGAAGAAATATAGAAGGCAAAGGACCCAGGAGAATAAGGAGAACAGTCGTAGAGCCAGAAACGAATATGCACAGATAAGAAGGGAGGCCCAAAGACAATATGAAAATGACATAGCAGCGAAAGCCAAATCTGACCCGAAACTGTTGTACAGCCACATCAGGAGGAAAACAACAGTCAAGGACCAGGTAATCAGGCTAAGGAAGGAAGGAGGAGAGACAACAGGAAATGACCGTGAAGTATGTGAAGAACTCAACAAGAGATTCAAAGAAGTGTTCACAGAGGAGACAGAAGGGACTCCAGAAAGACGGAGAGGTGGGGCACACCACCAAGTGCTGGACACAGTGCACACAACCGAGGAAGAAGTGAAGAGGCTTCTGAGTGAGCTAGATACCTCAAAGGCAATGGGGCCAGATAACATCTCCCCATGGGTATTGAGAGAGGGAGCAGAGGCGCTATGTGTACCCCTAACAACAATATTCAATACATCTATCGAAACAGGGAGATTGCCTGAGGCATGGAAGACAGCAAATGTAGTCCAATCTTTAAAAAAGGAGACAGACATGAAGCATTAAACTACAGACCAGTGTCACTGACATGTATAGTATGCAAAATCATGGAGAAGATTATCAGGAGAAGAGTGGTGGAACACCTAGAAAGGAATGATCTCATCAACAGCCGCCAGCATGGTTTCAGGGATGGGAAATCCTGTGTCACAAACCTACTGGAGTTCTATGACATGGTGACAGCAGTAAGACAAGAGAGAGAGGGGTGGGTGGATTGCATTTTCTTGGACTGCAAGAAGGCGTTTGACACAGTTCCACACAAGAGATTGGTGCAAAAACTGGAGGACCAAGCAGGGATAACAGGGAAGGCACTACAATGGATCAGGGAATACTTGTCAGGAAGACAGCAGCGAGTCATGGTACGTGGCGAGGTGTCAGAGTGGGCACCTGTGACCAGCGGGGTCCCGCAGGGGTCAGTCCTAGGACCAGTGCTGTTTCTGGTATTTGTGAACGACATGACGGAAGGAATAGACTCTGACGTGTCCCTGTTTGCAGATGACGTGAAGTTGATGAGAAGAATACACTCGATCGAAGACCAGGCAGAACTACAAAGGGATCTGGACAGGCTGCAGACCTGGTCCAGCAATTGGCTCCTGGAGTTCAATCCCACCAAGTGCAAAGTCATGAAGATTGGGGAAGGGCAAAGAAGGCCGCAGACCCATGATGACACTCTTCAGGTCACTTGTTCTATCTAGGCTGGAATATTGCTGCACACTAACAGCACCTTTCAAGGCAGGTGAAATTGCCGACCTAGAAAATGTACAGAGAACTTTCACGGCGCGCATAACGGAGATAAAACACCTCAATTATTGGGAGCGCTTGAGGTTCCTAAACCTGTATTCCCTGGAACGCAGGAGGGAGAGATACATGATTATATACACCTGGAAAATCCTAGAGGGACTAGTACCGAACTTGCACACGAAAATCACTCACTACGAAAGCAAAAGACTTGGCAGACGATGCACCATCCCCCCAATGAAAAGCAGGGGTGTCACTAGCACGTTAAGAGACCATACAATAAGTGTCAGGGGCCCGAGACTGTTCAACTGCCTCCCAGCACACATAAGGGGGATTACCAACAGACCCCTGGCAGTCTTCAAGCTGGCACTGGACAAGCACCTAAAGTCAGTTCCGGATCAGCCGGGCTGTGGCTCGTATGTTGGTTTGCGTGCAGCCAGCAGCAACAGCCTGGTTGATCAGGCTCTGATCCACCAGGAGGCCTGGTCTCAGACCGGGCCGCGGGGGCGTTGACCCCCGGAACTCTCTCCAGGTAAACTCCAGGTAGGGGGTCAGAGACTACAAACCTCACTCAAGGAAAAAGATCTTGGGGTGAGTATAACACCAGGCACATCTCCTGAAGCGCACATCAACCAAATAACTGCTGCAGCATATGGGCGCCTAGCAAACCTCAGAACAGCATTCCGACATCTTAATAAGAAATCGTTCAGGACCCTGTACACCGTATACGTTAGGCCCATATTGGAGTATGCGGCACCAGTTTGGAACCCACACCTAGCCAAGCACGTAAAGAAACTAGAGAAAGTGCAAAGGTTTGCAACAAGACTAGTCCCAGAGCTAAGAGGTATGTCCTACGAGGAGAGGTTAAGGGAAATCAACCTGACGACACTGGAGGACAGGAGAGATAGGGGGGACATGATAACGACATACAAAATACTGAGAGGAATTGACAAGGTGGACAAAGACAGGATGTTCCAGAGATTGGACACAGTAACAAGGGGACACAGTTGGAAGCTGAAGACACAGATGAATCACAGGGATGTTAGGAAGTATTTCTTCAGCCACAGAGTAGTCAGTAAGTGGAATAGTTTGGGAAGCGATGTAGTGGAGGCAGGATCCATACATAGCTTTAAGCAGAGGTATGATAAAGCTCACGGCTCAGGGAGAGTGACCTAGTAGCGATCAGTGAAGAGGCGGGGCCAGGAGCTCGGACTCGACCCCCGCAACCTCAACTAGGCGAGTACAACTAGGTGAGTACACACACACACACACACACACACACACAATAAGATCACAGTAAACAAGTGATTTCAGAATATGCAAAACAACCACTGTGAAGGAACAGAGAAATTCCAAGCGCTTTCGTGACTACTCACATTATCAAGGAACAACAATGTTCCTTGATAATGTGAGTAGTCACGAAAGCGCTTGGATTTTCTCTATTCCTTCACAGTGGTTGTTTTGCATATTCTGAAATCACTTGTTTACTGTGATCTTATTGTGTGTGTGTGTGTGTGTGTGTATGTGTGTGTGTGTGTGTGTATATATATATATATATATATATATAAATATATATATATATATATGCGTGACACTAATTTTTCTTGTTTAAGGTGTGCCTCCGTGTGTGTGTGCGTGCGTGCGCACAAGTGTCAGAAGTGACAGGGGCAGCCAGCTTCTGCAGGAGGTTTGCAGGTCCTGCGACCCTAAAAATTATCTTAGGAAACAATCTTTTCTCCTCCCTCGCCTTCCTTCCTTCCTTCCCCGCATAGGCTCTCTAACCCTCCTTCCCTCCCTCCCTCCTTTCCTTCCTCCCTCCCTCATTTTCCTTTCTTCTTTCCTTCTTCCCTTCCTAGTTTCCTCAGTTCTTTCCACCTGTCTTTCCTTCCTCCCTTGTTCCGACCCTCACTTTCCTCCACTCTCCTTTTGTGCACTCCCTCTTCTCCCTGCTTTGCCTGGTATCCTGTCTCTCCCTTTTTCCCTCAGTTTCTCTCTGCCTTTTTGCATGAAAGCTTATCGCTCCCTTCATCCTTCCCTCCCTCTCTCTCTCTCTCTCTCTCTCTCTCTCTCTCTCTCTCTCTGGTGTGGTGGAGGGCAGCTTGCATCACGAGGGTATCAACACCGCATTGTTTATACCATATTTGTCCCACTCCACAAAGGTGGCAACACAGCAATAGCAAAGAACTACAGATCGATACCACTGACGTCCCACATTATAAAAATCTTTTAAGAAGTTTTAAGAATCAAAATAAATAACATGGATTCGCAAAATTTGCAGAACTCAGGGCAGCCTCTAAACTGCAGATGTAGTTTACATAGACTTTGGCAAAGCCTTTGGTAAGTGCGATCATGGTATAACAGCGCACAATGCGTGCAAAAGGAATAACTAGAAAAGTGGGCAGATGGATATTTAATTTTCTAACGACTAGAACTCAAAGTGTAATAGTGAACAGAGTGCAGTCGGAGGCTGTCATAGTGGAAATGCTCCCCCAGGCACAGTACTTGCCCCGTTTCTTTCTCATCTTCATAGCACCATAAGATACTTTGCAGACAATAATAGAATCTATACGAGAGTGGCAACCATTCAGGACACAAGAAACTTCCAAGTTGACATAAATTCTTCCAGTGGGCCACTGACAACATGATGATCAATGAGGACAAGTTTCATTTACTCCGATATGGAAAGACTGAAGACTGGAATGAAGTATAGAAGAAACTTGAATTACTCAACAGTGTCATTATCACAACCTCGAGGAAAATGATAGTCTGGATAACCAGAAGCTTCAGAACAAGAGACGCCGAGCCAATGATGATACTCTCCAAATAATTTGTTCTCTTTAGGCTGGAGTACCACTTCGTTCAAGGCAGCGAAACTGAAGACCTGGAGAATGTAGAGAGAACCTTTACTGATCGAATATATTCAGTTAAGCACCTAATTAACTCGGAACGTTTGAAGTCCCTCGACCTGTACTATTTGGAATTGGAACGTCTGAGAGATACGTTGGAATCTAGACCTGGAAAACTATATAGGGACTGTTACAAAAAACGCGATTCTAAAAGCTTAGAGATCTCCAGTGAATACTAGCATCCAGCCTGTTACTGGGTTTTCGTAACAAGTAGTCAGTATCCTTGTCCAATTATCCATTAGAATTCATTAAGATTCAATAGTGCTTCAGGATTACAACTGGTAGGCTACTAACTAGAGAAATTAAAATTTAATAAATTTATTAAGTCTAGAGGTATATTATCAAATTAAATTAAATTAATCACAGTAATCAAAATAATATCACATCTCTCGAGTTCAATATTATTGTGCTGAAAGCACATATCACATTTATAATTCTTAAGTACCGTCTGGTACATTAACATTTAATAAGATATTACAAATATGTACAAGTAAGTGTGTGTATGCGTGTAAGTGCTCTAAGTAGTTCAATATGTCTCACGACTCGACTAGATTTAAACAAGTGACTGACAAAATCCTCTAATAAACTAACTTCTTGACCGACTGGCAACCAGAACAGTCTGCTTGAACAATGAAAAGAATGCTAAGCCCAATAGCCATATAACAAGCGACTGCGACACAATCAGGATCAAGGAGATAATATAACGACACTAAGTAGGGACCATCAGCAAATCCTCCACAAAAGTTACAAAACTCCCATACTACTGAATCTAAGTTCAGCATAGGAAAATACTCGACTGTGATAATACACAGCAACCAGTACAAAATTAGGTCAGAAGCTATAGCTAAGGACCTGAGATGTTCAGAGTGTCTAAGCGACACACAACCTCAGTACAACGTCGAAAATCACTAAGTCTATACAATGTTCTGTGAACACAGTTCTACAGAACTAACAAGAATAATGAGACAGACAATCTGTCCAACCACCAAGCGAGTCTCGAGCAGACTGAATACTTCACGAGAGGTGAGGACACCCCCCCCCCCTCGATCACGTGATAGCCCCGTGGACAGCACAGCTCAGAAGCCGGCAGTATAACGAGCGACAAGCGATAATTACAGTAGTTTGACAATAAGACTTGAACTGAGCACATATTATGTACATCCTAACAACATAAGTCAAATAACAATATAACAGTCAAATAATAATATAAAGTCATACATTTACGATTTAGCTATTATCGCAAATATAAGCAATATAAAATTAAATGAAAAGGTAATATACATTATATATATACATAATAATCATTGTAACCCATTCAGGGGTTGCAACAGGGACTGGTCCGAAATCTGCACAAACAAATTGTTCCACCCGAAAGAAGCTTGGCAGACGGTACAAAATACTCCCAGTGAAAATCAGGTGAGCAAGTGTGAGGAAAAACTCCGTAAGTGAAGGGACAAAGATCCTTCAACATCCTCCCTTCATACATAAGGGGGGTAATCAGGTCATTCATTGGTAGGCCTGATCAGGGAACGAGATTTGGTTTTGTATCGACCCTCGGAAGACTCTCCAGGTAGACTACAGGTAGGCAGACCATTCCATGCCTCGCCTTCCTCACTGCATACATTTCTACTAATCCGTCTTCAGTCTTACTACTCTAACCTAAACCATCTTAATAGAGGAGTTAGGCAGGCCATAGAAAGAACTTGACAAGTTCTTCCAGATAGTTCCTGATCAGCCGCTGAGTGATCACGCTGAGGTGCCAGTTACTGTACACATGTAGTCTGATGAGCTCAGTAACGAGGAGACTGCGTACTTTTATTACTTGAATAAGACATGTGCAACACTGGCTACTTTTATTGTTAAATAAGACATGTGCAACACCTGGGTATCTTTACTGTTGAACCGTTGCGCCTTCGCAGCAGGCTGCCTTCACTGGAATACACAGATAACTAAAGTTCAGACACTAAACATAACCAAGTATTGCACCTATGTATTCTCTGCTTTTAGGTATTATACATCATTAATATAATGAAGTTCTCATGTTGACAGTTATCTGGCTGTACCTGAAGCAGTCATCGTTATCGCTGTCTCCGTTGTTAATGTCTCTCCAGTCTCATAGTCTGCCATTATAGTCCCTATTCAAAATCTTAGTATGTCTTCCTTGTTTCTTGTCTTGAATATTTCATGTTATCTCTGTTTTAAGAGGCACATTAGTTCCCCCGTCCTCTAATAACATGTTCATTTTTCCACTATAATCTACCTTGCCCGGAATTACTATCGCATTTGTCCATAATTAGTATCGCAAATGCGATAGTAATTATGGACAAGGTAGATTATAGTGGAAAACTGAATATGTTATTAGAAGACGGGGGTTCTTACGTGCCCCTTAAGGATGTGTGCTGGTCAGATCATCAGTCAGGTTTCCTGATCTGAAACCTGATAGATATTATCCACAAAATCATCTATAGATACATAACACTCTTATCACCCATTTATCATATAACTTTTTCTCCCTAAATAACAAAAACAGGCACAATACCGTGACTGGAACGATACACAAATAACCCGCACATAGAAGAGAGGAGCTTACGACGACGTTTCGGTCCGACTTTGACCATTTACAAAGTCACATTGGTCCAAGTCGGACCGAAACGTCGTCGTAAGCTCCTCTCTTCTATGTGCGAGTTATTTGTGTATTTTTCCTCCCCCCTCCCTCACCCAGCAAATGGTTCAATACCGCGAGAAAGTAAGGCAAAACTTCGAGGCAAGAGGTGCAGTACAAATTCTTTGACAGAGTAGTAAAGTACTGCAATAAACTGCTTACTGAAGTTGTAAATGCAAAAACAATATAGTCCTTTAGTAACCGAATAGAGAAGCACTTTGCGAATATTGAATTCAGATATACACAGTGCAGAGACTGGCAGTGGTGAGTGAAGCACCGATACTGACACCAACTACAATATTAGTTAACCAAGGATCACACAGAGGATAATATTAATAGAAGAATTAATAGTAGTAGTGGTAGTGGTAGTAGTGGTGGTGGTAGTAATAGTAGTGGTGGTGGTGGTAGGAGAAGCAGCGTTGGTATTACTAGTAATGGTAGTGATGGTACTAGTTAACAAATAACTTTATAACGGTGTTTTGCCTCATCCTAGACCAGTGTTAAGTCAGCTTTTTCCAGCCACAGTGTTATGAACGTAGGGTGGAGGTAGACGACAGTATGAACGTTGGGTGGAGGTAGACGACAGTATGAACGTTGGGTGGAGGTAGACGACAGTATGAACGTAGGGTGGAGGTAGACGACAGTATGAACGTAGGGTGGAGGTAGACGACAGTATGAACGTAGGGTAGAGGTAGACGACAGTATGAACGTAGGGTGGAGGTAGACGACAGTATGAACGTAGGGTAGAGGTAGACGACAGTATGAACGTAGGGTAGAGGTAGACGACAGTATGAACGTAGGGTGGAGGTAGACGACAGTATGAACGTAGGGTGGAGGTAGACGACAGTATGAACGTAGGGTGGAGGTAGACGACAGTATGAACGTAGGGTAGAGGTAGACGACAGTATGAACGTAGGGTGGAGGTAGACGACAGTATGAACGTAGGGTGGAGGTAGATCACAGTATGAACGTAGGGTGGAGGTAGATCACAGTATGAACGTAGGGTGGAGGTAGATCACAGTATGAACGTAGGGTGGAGGTAGACGACAGTATGAACGTAGGGTGGAGGTAGATCACAGTATGAACGTAGGGTGGAGGTAGACGACAGTATGAACGTAGGGTGGAGGTAGACGACAGTATGAACGTAGGGTAGAGGTAGACGAAAGTATGAACGTAGGGTGGAGGTAGACGACAGTATGAACGTAGGGTGGAGGTAGATCACAGTATGAACGTAGGGTGGAGGTAGATAACAGTATGAACGTAGGGTGGAGGTAGATCACAGTATGAACGTAGGGTGGAGGTAGACGACAGTATGAACGTAGGGTGGAGGTAGATCACAGTATGAACGTAGGGTGGAGGTAGACGACAGTATGAACGTAGGGTGGAGGTAGACGACAGTATGAACGTAGGGTGGAGGTAGACGACAGTATGAACGTAGGGTGGAGGTAGACGACAGTATGAACGTAGGGTGGAGGTAGACGACAGTATGAACGTAGGGTGGAGGTAGACGACAGTATGAACGTAGGGTGGAGGTAGACGACAGTATGAACGTAGGGTGTAGGTAGACGACAGTATGAACGTAGGGTGGAGGTAGACGACAGTATGAACGTAGGGTGGAGGTAGACGACAGTATGAACGTAGGGTGGAGGTAGACGACAGTATGAACGTAGGGTGGAGGTAGACGACAGTATGAACGTAGGGTGGAGGTAGATCACAGTATGAACGTAGGGTGGAGGTAGATCACAGTATGAACGTAGGGTGGAGGTAGATCACAGTATGAACGTAGGGTGGAGGTAGATCACAGTATGAACGTAGGGTGGAGGTAGACGACAGTATGAACGTAGGGTGGAGGTAGACGACAGTATGAACGTAGGGTGGAGGTAGACGACAGTATGAACGTAGGGTGGAGGTAGACGACAGTATGAACGTAGGGTGGAGGTAGACGACAGTATGAACGTAGGGTGGAGGTAGACGACAGTATGAACGTAGGGTGGAGGTAGACGACAGTATGAACGTTGGGTGGAGGTAGACGACAGTATGAACGTAGGGTGGAGGTAGACGACAGTATGAACGTAGGGTGGAGGTAGACGACAGTATGAACGTAGGGTGGAGGTAGACGACAGTATGAACGTAGGGTGGAGGTAGACGACAGTATGAACGTTGGGTGGAGGTAGACGACAGTATGAACGTAGGGTGGAGGTAGACGACAGTATGAACGTTGGGTGGAGGTAGACGACAGTATGAACGTAGGGTGGAGGTAGACGACAGTATGAACGTTGGGTGGACGTAGACGACAGTATGAACGTTGGGTGGAGGTAGACGACAATATGAACGTAGGGTGAAGGTAGACGACAGTATGAACGTAGGGTGGAGGTAGACGGCAGTATGAACGTAGGGTGGAGGTAGACGACAGTATAAACGGAGGGTGGAGGTAGACGACAGTATGAACGTAGGGTGGATGTAGACGACAGTATGAATGTAGGGTGAAGGTAGACGACAGTATGAACGTAGGGTGGAGGTAGACGACAGTATGAACGTAGGGTGGAGGTAGACGACAGTATGAACGTAGGGTGGGGGTAGACGACAGTGTGAACGTAGGGTGGAGGTAGACGACAGTGTGAACGTAGGGTGGAGGTAGACGACAGTATGAACGTAGGGTGGAGGTAGACGACAGTATGAACGTAGGGTGGAGGTAGACGACAGTATGAACGTAGGGTGGAGGTAGACGACAGTATGAACGTAGGGTGAAGGTAGACGGCAGTATGAACGTAGGGTGGAGGTAGACGACAGTATAAACGGAGGGTGGAGGTAGACGACAGTATGAACGTAGGGTGGAGGTAGACGTCAGTATGAACGTAGGGTGGAGGTAGACGACAGTATGAACGTAGGGTGGAGGTAGACGACAGTATGAACGTAGGGTCGAGGTAGACGACAGTATGAACGTAGGGTGGAGGTAGACGACAGTATGAACGTAGGGTGGAGGTAGACGACAGTATGAACTTAGGGTGGAGGTAGACGACCGTACGAACGTAGGGTGGAGGTAGACGACAGTATGAACGTAGGGTGGAGGTAGACGACAGTATGAACGTAGGGTGGAGGTAGACGACAGTATGAACGTAGGGTGGAGGTAGACGACAGTATGAACGTAGGGTGGAGGTAGACGACAGTATGAACGTTGGGTGGAGGTAGACGACAGTATGAACGTAGGGTGGAGGTAGACGACAGTATGAACGTAGGGTGGAGGTAGACGGCAGTATGAACGTAGGGTGGAGGTAGACGACAGTATAAACGGAGGGTGGAGGTAGACGACAGTATGAATGTAGGGTGGAGGTAGACGACAGTATGAACGTAGGGTGGAGGTAGACGACAGTATGAACGTAGGGTGGAGGAAGACGACAGTATGAACGTAGGGTGGAGGTAGACGACAGTATAAACGGAGGGTGGAGGTAGACGACAGTATAAACGTAGACGACAGTATGAACGTAAGGTGGAGGTAGACGACAGTATGAACGTAGGGTGGAGGTAGACGACAGTATAAACGGAGGGTGGAGGTAGACGACACGTAAGGTGGAGGTAGACGACAGTATGAACGTAGGGTGGAGGTAGACGACAGTATGAACGGAGGGTGGAGGTAGACGACAGTATCAAAGGAGGGTGGAGGTAGACGACAGTATGAACGTAGGGTGGGGGTAGACGAAAGTATGAACGTAGGGTGGAGGTAGACGACAGTGTGAACGTAGGGTGGAGGTAGACGACAGTATGAACGTAGGGTGGAGGTAGACGACAGTATGAACGTAGGGTGGAGGTAGACGACATTATGAACGTAGGGTGGAGGTAGACGACAGTATGAACGTAGGGTGGAGGTAGACGACAGTATGAACGTAGGGTGGAGGTAGACGACAGTATGAACGTAGGGTGGAGGTAGACGACAGTATGAACGTAGGGTGGAGGTAGACGACAGTATAAACGGAGGGTGGAGGTAGACGACAGTATGAACGTAGGGTGGAGGTAGACGACAGTATGAACGTAGGGTGGAGGTAGACGACAGTATGAACGTAGGGTGGAGGTAGACAGACAGTATGAACGTAGGGTGGAGGTAGACGACAGTATGAACGTAGGGTGGAGGTAGACGGCAGTATGAACGTAGGGTGGAGGTAGACGGCAGTATGAACGTAGGGTGGAGGTAGACGACAGTATAAACGGAGGGTGGAGGTAGACGACAGTATGAAAGTAGGGTGGAGGTAGACGACAGTATGAACGTAGGGTGGAGGTAGACGACAGTATGAACGTAGGGTGGAGGTAGACGACAGTATGAACGTAGGGTGGAGGTAGACAACAGTATGAACATAGGGTGGAGGTAGACGACAGTATGAACGGAGGGTGGAGGTAGACGACAGTATGAACGGAGGGTGGAGGTAGACGACAGTATGAACGGAGGGTGGAGGTAGACGACAGTATGAACGGAGGGTGGAGGTAGACGACAGTATGAACGGAGGGTGAAGGTAGACGACAGTATGAATGTAGGGTGGAGGTAGACGACAGTATGAACGTAGGGTGGAGGTAGACGACAGTATGAACGTAGGGTGGAGGCAGACGACAGTATGAACGTAGGGTGGAGGTAGACGACAGTATGTACGTAGGGTGGAGGCAGACGACAGTATGAACGTAGGGTGAAGGTAGACGACAGTATGAATCTAGGGTGGAGGTAGACGACAGTATGAACGTAGGATGGAGGTAGACGACAGTATGAATGTAGGGTGGAGGTAAACGACAGTATGAACGTAGGGTGGAGGTAGACAACAGTATGAACGTAGGGTGGAGGTAAACGACAGTATGAATGTAGGGTGGAGGTAAACGACAGTATGAACGTAGGGTGGAGGCAGACGACAGTATGAATGTAGGGTGGAGTCAGACGACAGTATGAATGTAGGGTGGAGGCAGACGACAGTATAAATGTAAGGTGGAGGCAGACGACAGTATGAACGTAGGGTGGAGGTAGACAGTATGAACGGAGGGTGGAGGTAGACGACAGTATGAACGTAGGGTGGAGGCAGACGACAGTATGAACGTAGGGTGGAGGCAGACAGTATGAACGTAGGGTGGAGGCAGACGACAGTATGAACGTAGGGTGGAGGTAGACGACAGTATGAACGTAGGATGGAGGAAGACGACAGTATGAACGGAGGGTGGAGGCAGACGACAAAATGAACGTAGGGTGGAGGTAGACGACAGTATGAACGGAAGGTGGAGGCAGACGACAGTACGTACGTAGGGTTGAGGCAGACGACAGTATGAACGGAGGGTGGAGGCAGACGACAGTATGAATGTAGGGTGGAGGCAGACGACAGTATAAATGTAAGGTGGAGGTAGACGACAGTATGAACGTAGGGTGGAGGTAGACAGTATGAACGGAGGGTGGAGGTAGACGACAGTATGAACGGAGGGTGGAGGTAGACGACAGTATGAATGTAGGGTGGAGGTAGACAGTATGAACGTAGGGTGGAGGCAGACGACAGTATGAACGTAGGGTGGAGGCAGACAGTATGAACGTAGGGTGGAGGTAGACGACAGTATGAACGTAGGGTGGAGGTAGACGACAGTATGAACGTAGGATGGAGGCAGACGACAGTATGAATGGAGGGTGGAGGCAGACGACAAAATGAACGTAGGGTGGAGGTAGACGACAGTATGAACGGAAGGTGGAGGCAGACGACAGTACGAACGTAGGGTTGAGGCAGACGACAGTATGTACGGAGGATGGAGGTAGACGACAGTATGAACGGAGGATGGAGGTAGACGACAGTATGAGCGGAGGGCGGAGGCAGACGACAGTATGAACGTAGGGTGGAGGCAGACGACAAAATGAACGTAGGGTGGAGGTAGACGACAGTATGAACGGAGGGTGGAGGTAGACGACAGTATGAACGTAGGGTGGAGGTAGATGACAGTATGAACGTAGGGTGGAGGTAGACGACAGTATGAACGTAGGGTGGAGGTAGATGACAGTATGAACGGAGGGTGGAGGTAGACGACAGTATGAACGTAGGGTGGAGGTAGATGACAGTATGAACGTAGGGTGGAGGTAGATGACAGTATGAACGTAGGGTGGAGGTAGACGACAGTATGAACGTAGGGTGGAGGTAGACGACAGTATGAACGTAGGGTGGAGGTAGATGACAGTATGAACGGAGGGTGGAGGTAGACGACAGTATGAACGTAGGGTGGAGGTAGACGACAGTATGAACGTAGGGTGGAGGTAGACGACAGTATGAACGTAGGGTGGAGGTAGATGACAGTATGAACGGAGGGTGGAGGTAGATGACAGTATGAACGTAGGGTGGAGGTAGACGACAGTATGAACGTAGGGTGGAGGTAGATCACAGTATGAACGGAGGGTGGAGGTAGACGACAGTATGAACGTAGGGTGGAGGTAGACGACAGTATGAACGTAGGGTGGAGGTAGATGACAGTATGAACGGAGGGTGGAGGTAGACGACAGTATGAACGTAGGGTGGAGGTAGATGACAGTATGAACGGAGGGTGGAGGTAGACGGCAGTATGAACGTAGGGTGGAGGTAGACGACAGTATGAACGTAGGGTGGAGGTAGACGACAGTATGAACGGAGGGTGGAGGTAGACGGCAGTATGAACGTAGGGTGGAGGTAGACGACAGTATGAACGTAGGGTGGAGATAGACGACAGTATGAAGTATTTCAAAGGCAGAGAGCCTTTGATATCCTCTTTCATTTAGAGATTTACCAGGACTCAGTCTGATACAGATCATAATCTTGGAACGACCCGTCAGGAGCTCACAACGGAGCCTTGGAGTGGTAGACTGTCTGTGGTGCAGCAGAGGCTATGATGAGAGACTTCTGAAGGAGTGGTGTAGTAGCAGTGGGTGTGTGGTGCAGCAGAGGCTGCGAGGAGTGACTCCTGAAGGAGTGGTGTAGTAGTAGTGGGTGTGTGGTGCCTGGTGCCCTCTGTCGGGCTTGGTGCGCCTTGATCGATGTCTTCAGCACGGTCACAGCAGGATGTTTATGGTCGCAGCTGCATTGACGTGGGCACTACATCTCAAGTTGCCCGGTGCTCTACTGGAGGGATCCAATCTTGGGAGCGGAGGAGGGGGGGTTAGAGCGGACACGCACCTGCACTGCTTTGACAAATCACAACTGCAGTGGTGGTGGTCGTTTCAGATTGACTTTCCAGGTGGTGGTGATCGTTTCCGACTGACTTTCCTGGTGATGGTGGAGGATTCAAACTGGCTTTCCTGGTGGTGGTGGTGGTGGTGGATTCAGACTGAATTTTCTGGTGGTTTCAAACTGACTTTTCGGGTGTGGTCGTCGTTTCAGACTGACTTTCCTTGTGGTGGTGATCGTTTCTGACTGACTTTTCTGGTGGTGGTGATCGTTTCTGACTGACTTTCCTGGTGGTGGTGATCGTTTCTGACTGACTTTCCTGGTGGTGGTGATCGTGTCTGACTGACTTTCCTGGTGGTGGTGATCGTGTCTGACTTTCCTGGTGGTGGTGATCTTTTCTGACTGACTTTCCTGGTTGTGGTGATCTTTTCTGACTGACTTTCCTGGTGGTGGTGACCGTTTCTGACTGACTCTCGTGGTGGTGGTTTCAGACTGACTTTCCTGGTGGTGGTGATCGTTTCTGACTGACTTTCCAGGTAGTGATGATCGTTTCTGACTGACTTTCCTGGTGGTGGTGATCGTTTCTGACTGACTTTCCTGGTGGTGGTGATCGTTTCTGACTGACTTTCCTGGTGGTGGTGATCGTTTCTGACTGACTTTCCTGGTGGTGGTGATCGTTTCTGACTGACTTTCCTGGTGGTGGTGATCGTGTCTGACTTTTCTGGTGGCGGTGATCGTGTCTGACTGACTTTCCTGGTGGTGGTGGTGGTCGTTTCTGACTGACTTTCCTGGTGGTGGTGGCCGTTTCTGACTGACTTTCCTGGTGGTGGTGGTCGTTTCTGACTGATTTTCCTGATGGTGGTGGTTTCAGACATAACAGTCGTCGCTAGACAGAGTTTCCGCCCTCACGGGGCTGCAGTAGAGTAGCAAGTAGCTACCGTCCATCTCTCCGACACCGTGGCGTCTAAGTTGGGTAATGTTCCCCGGTGTGAGTATTCTCAAACTCACAGCTAGCTCGCAGGGAGTGACGGATACAGTGGTGCAGCAGGAGGTTATGTCTTAGCTTTGGTATGGAAGTTTCAGTGTTCCGGGTGAGAGGAAACACTCCACTCCCAAGGAAACACGTCTCCATTGGAGTCACCCTCGGGTGTGGACCACAACCTGAGTACCGGGGGCGACCGCTCCACACATTGTCATGTCTTTCTGTCTGCTTAATGGAGTGAAACCAGGACAGGTTTCTAGCGCCGCTGAAGTCATCCTCGGCAGGCACTGCTCGATATAAAATATAAGTTTTTTATTTTGAGAATATTCACTTGAGAAATGATCCCAGACGAAGGAGCCGGACAAGTACCCGAAGGCAGTACCTGGCCAGCCATATGTTCGTACGTTGGATCGCGTGCAGCCAGCAGTAACAGCCTGATTGATCAGACCCTGATGCACCGCGAGGCCTGGTCATGGACCAGGCCTCGTGGTATACTCCAGGCGCCTCTGACCCGAGGAGAGAGAATAACCATTTAATTACGTTAAACGATTAAAGGCAGGTAAAATGTTAATCTTTATCAACAAGAAAACTTAATATGGACCAAGTGGTTCCTCTGCTGCCTGTCTTTATTATGTACTAAGTGCTCTCTCTCTTTTTTTTTCTCTCTCTCTCTGTCTCTGTCTGTCTGTCTCTCTCTCTCTCTCTCTCCCTCTCTCTCTCTCTCTCTCCCTCTCTCTCTCTCTCTCCCCCTCCCTCTCTCTCTCTCTCCCGAGGATACTTACATTAATTTATGAGGAGACTAAGAGCTTGAAAATCCACTTAATGGATTTACAAGTGAGGAAGAACTGTTAGAAGATTGAAGATGGTGTTGCAGGAGGCAGGAACAGGGAGAGAGGGAGGGCACGAGGGAGAGAGGGAGGGCACGAGGGAGAGAGGGAGGGCACGAGGGAGAGAACGACGGGGTTAAGAGAAGTGTGAGGACTATTACCAGAAGGGTACAACGAAGATGAGAGGAAGACAACGAAGAGAGGGAGAGGAGAGGAGAAGACGAGAATGAAGAAAGTTTTAATATTTACCAAATAATTGGAATTACGAGGCCATTCAGCACTTGTGTTAATAAATATATGGATACACCTGCTGTATCTTTGTTATAGATGTCGGGGGTCATCGCCCCCGTGTCTATACCCCAGGCCAAGGCTGCTGAAGGCCTGTTCAATCAAGCTATTAGTGCAGTCCATCGTAGGCAACACAACCCTGCTACTTAGGACCTGATGAACTTAAAGTTTCCTACTAAAGGAACCCAGGGGTCTGTTGGTAATTTGTTTATGTATGAAATGTGTTGAAGAATCCTCGTCTCCTGCTTTCATTAGAGATGTTTTGTACCGTCAGAACAATGCCCTGAGACACCCGTATGCTGACTGCTCAAGTTACTGAAGCATAGTCATTAACAGTCACATGATGGTACCTTTGATATACCTTTGATGAGTTTCGAGAGAGTACTCTCGGAGCCCGGCCATGGGCCAGGCTCGTTTGGTGCTTGCCTGGTCAACCAGGCTGTTACTGTTGGAGGCCCACTGCCCCACATATCCATGACAGCCGGGCTGATCCGGCACTTGGTGAAGATACTTGCCAGTCTCCTCTTGAAGGCTTCTACACTTGTACCAGTTGTGTTTCTGATATCTGCTGGGAAGATGTTGAAAAGTCTGGGACCCCGAATGTTAATACAGTGTTCCGTTACTGTACTTACCGCAACCCTGCTCCTCAAATAAATAACGAAAAGGCACAATACCGTGACTGGAACGATACACAAATAACCCGCACATAAAAGAAGCTTACGACGACGTTTCGGTCCGACTTGGACCATTGACAAAGTCACACAGTGTGACTTTGTCAATGGTCCAAGTCGGACCGAAACGTCGTCGTAAGCTTCTCTCTTTTATGTGCGGGTTATTTGTGTACCCTGCTCCTCATTGGGTTTATTTTGCGTTTCCTCCCACATCTCTTACTCCAGTATGTTATGGCAGTGAGCAGATTTGGTACCAGGTCCTCGAGTACTTTCCAGGCCTGGTCACAGACCGGACCGCAGGGGCGTTGACCCCCGAAACCCTGTCCAGGTATGCTCCAGGTATATATTATCATGTATCTCTCTCTCCTCAGCTCCAATAAGTACATGTTCAAGACTTTAGGGCGTCCCCAGTAATTTAGGTGCTTTACTGGTTCTGTGTGTTCTGTGGTGTGTCGTTAAGGTAAGACTGAAAGAGCATGACCTCTGACTCCAAAATGTTGCAATATCAACAGCAGGATGTTGTCATCTACTGTCAAATGCCTTTTTTTTTAAGATCAAAGACGCCAACTGTATATTCGTTATTTAGAGATAAAAACCAGAATGAACCGAACATTTTAATTATTGTATCACTTGTGGTTTTTTCTGACTGAAGCTAAACTGGCAAAGGATTAAGATTACTGTGGATTTAACAATTCAATACAACCTATATACTATGCTCTGAGCCAGCTCCTGGGCTTGACCTACTTCCATTAGTAGGTCCCACCCACCTGTGACCAGACTTAAACTGCTGCACCTCATCTGACTCCAGTATGAGTCTACCTACCTTCTTGCAGAACTATAAACACCGCGTCTTCTGTCACTATATCATTTCTGTATTGAGCTGATAGTCACTGGTGTTACATATGTCTCTTATTAATCAAAATGTGGGTTTTGTATACGATTATTGTTTATATTTCTCTTCCGCTCCGCCGAGTAGTTTGTGTTTGATGTTTAGTTTATGTTTTCACATTTTTATGTTTTCGCATAACCGAGTAACTGAAAATTGTCGTTGTTGAACATAACATTGTTTTCTGCGGTCAAATGGATGGTTACGTCTACCTCACCTTGAAGCTCTGCTGTGTACCCTTGATATAACTTTGATGAATTTCGAGAGTCTTTCTACTCCCGGTGCCCGGCCGTGGACCAGGCTCGTCTTTTTAAAATAGTACTTGGCCATACCCTAGGATGCGACCCACAACGGTCGACTAACACCCAGGTACTGAAGGTTAACGGGGGTAGTGAGTGTGAGGAGACTCGCCCATACGTCACGACCTGCCCAGGTGATCTTGAGTGTCCTCGGTAATAACACACAAATGACAGGATATCTAATGGCTATACTCATAACCGTAATTTTTAATGGGTAGGTGAGGTAAGCTCTTGGTCAGATGACCAAGAGCTGCAACTGCGGGTTATCTTATGACTAAGACCCGCGTTAGGAAACACTTGTTTCCTGGCAAACCTTACCACACCTAAGGTGACAACACTCGTAAATCTAGCAGTTCTCCAAAGCAGGACGTATTTAAACGCTGTTAACGACGCTATATATGAGGCGATTGTTACCTCAAAGTTAACACTGTGTGGTGGTCGCTAGTTCAAGGTTAAGTGCTACATTACATGGGGTGAGTAACAAGGTTCTGTTCAGAAGCGACCATTGATAGGTCATTAATGCTCTTTAATGGTCGCCCAGAATGAAAAATTGGAGGAAGCAGAGACGCAAGGAAGGGGGAAGGAAAGGGAGATGTGATAGAGGGGGAGTGGGGAGATGAGAATGAAGAAAGAAGAGTAGGAGACGTGGGGAGGGAGGGAAGTAGGAAGAGGAAAACGGGAAAGAAATAGGAAGATTAGAAAAGATGGAGGAGAAAGACAAAAGTGAGAGAGAGGGAGAGAGGAATGTAGGGAGAGGGGATGAAAAGGATATGGGAGTATACGTAGGGAAGTGTGGCATGCAAAGAGTACGTAACCTTTGTTCGGCGCATGTACACACCCTCATTGACAGGCTATCTCCCCCAACCAGCGAACCAGGGAGTGAGGGTTGACGATGAGGCCCCGTCGTTCAATCAGTACCCAGGTTCCAGCCAATGAGAAGATGGTCTTGGCAGTCGCAGAGGTTATGTGGGTACCATTCACCTGTCTGCCCTTGCCATTCCCATTCTAGAGCTGGTTGAAGCACGGTCTGCTCTCTAGTGGCTTCTATTCTGCCTTGCTTACCGTGGAGTGCACGAATACCTATTGTTGTACATAGTGTATATAGTGTACATACTTCTGTTCTAAATTGGTGAAGGATAATACAAGTCAAGTTTTTCTGTTTTTTTTTTTTTTTTTTTTTTGCTCTCTTTACACCCAGGATAACAGGCCATTTGGACTCCTGGGTCGTAATAGGAAGTAATAAGGTAAGAATAAGAAAGAGGAAGAGAGAGTGAAGCATCATGGGTGCGTAGAAAGATTGATGAGGAAAGGAGAAAGTAAGGTTTAAAAAAAAGTGCAGAAGAAAATCCGAAAAAAATATTAGAGAAGAAATATATATAAGAAAACAAATGAGAAAATGAAAGCTTGCAAGAACAGTGTGGGAGAACAGTACACATGGGATGGTGTTGAAACACCTGTAACACACCTGTGATAGGTGTTGAGTGTCTTACCCTCGCAGCCAGGATGGTAGACAACAATACACAAGGGATGGTTTTAAAAGAAACAAAATACAAATGAAATTTTGGTGACATGGGACAGAGGAAGAAAGATGAATGGAGGAGATGGAGGAAAAAATCGTAGAGAAAGGAGAGTAACAGGGTAGAGGGAGAGTGGCTGCAAAGAGAAAAGGGAAGCGCTGAATAGAGAAATGAGAGAAGAGGTAGTGAAAATAAAAGACATTGAGAGGGAGGGAGGGAGAGAGAGAGGGAGAGACAGAGGGAGAGACAGAGGGAGAGACAGAGGGAGAGAGAGAGGGAGAGAGAGAGGGAGAGAGAGAGGGAGAGAGAGAGGGAGAGAGAGAGAGAGAGAGAGAGAGAGAGAGAGAGAGAGAGAGAGAGAGAGAGAGAGAGAGAGAGAGAGAGATGGAGGGAGGTTGAGAGAACATCACTTTATCTGAGATCATTGTCCCCAGGATGATTCGAGTCTGGAACACATTCGTACAGCATTATGATGTCAACGAGATAAAGTCAGCTGATCATATGAAAATACTGGCCCACGGATGACTAACTTCATCCTGGTCCCTACTTGTATGTTTCTTAACAATAAAAACGCTTTCATATGAGCTGATGTAGGTAACAGCTCTTAGCTTGTCAATAACGTTAAGGATCCTTAACCTAACCTTGTCAAACCCTGAGTAAAAAGAAGAGATGAGGTTAAAGAGAGGGAGTGGTGGAAGAGGAGAGAGGGAATAAGATATATGAGGGAATCATACGTGAATACAATACTACCACAATTCATGAATAAATCAGAGAGAGAGAGAGAGAGAGAGAGAGAGAGAGACAGATATCCCTCTCATCGTATTCCTTACTTATCATCTTCTATTCTCATTCTATGTAATTCTTTCTTCTACCAACTTCTTTCCTTCTCACAACTATCTTACCTTTCCTCTCCTCACGTGCTCCCCATTTCTCCTCTCCCCTCCCCACCCTTCCTCTCCTCTAACCTCCCCACCCTTCCTCTCCTCTCCCCTCCCCACCCTTCCTCTCCTCTCCCCTCCCCACCCTTCCTCTCCTCTCCCCTCCCCTCCCTTCCTCTCCTCACTAATTCTCACACCTCCCCAACACCACCCCTGGCACCTCCACCTCCATTACAACACCACCCCATGGCACCTCCCTCTCAATTACAACACCACACCTGGCACCGCCCCTTCATTACAACACCACCCCTGGCACCTCCCCCTCCATTAAAACACCACCCCTGGCACCTCCCCCTCCCTTACAACACCATCCCTGGCACCTCCCCTTCATTATAACACCACCCCTGGTACCTCCCCCTTCATTACACCACCCCTGGCACCTCCCCCTTCATTACAACACCACCCCTGGCACCTCCCCTTCATTACAACACCACCCCTGGCACCTCCCCTTCATTACAACACCACCCCTGGCACCTCCCCTTCATTACAACACCACCCCTGGCACCTCCCCTTCATTACACCACCCCTGGCACCTCCCCCTTCATTACAATACCACCCCTGGCACTTCCCCCTTCATTACAACACCACCCCTGGCACCTCCCCTTCATTACAACACCGCCCCTGGCACCTCCCCTTCATTACAACACCACCCCTGGCACTTCCCCTTCATTACACCACCCCTGGCACCTCCCCTTCATTACACCACCCCTGGCACCTCCCCCTTCATTACAACACCCCAGGCATCTCCCCTTCATTACAACACCACCCCTGGCAACTCCCTTCATTACAACACCAAACCTGGTACCTCCCCTTCATTACACCACCCCTGGCACCTCCCCCTTCATTACACCACCCCTGGCACCTCCCCCTTCATTACACCACCCCTGGCACCTCCCCTTCATTACAACACCCCTGGCACCTCCCCTTCATTACAACGCCACCCCTGGCACCTCCCCTTCATTACAACACCACCCCTAGCACCTCCCCTTCATTACAACACCCCTGGCACCTCCCCTTCATTACACCACCACCCCTGGCACCTCCCCTTCATTACACCACCACCCCTGGCACCTCCCCTTCATTACAACACCACCCCTGGCACCTCTCCTTCATTACAACACCACCCGTGGCACCTCCCCTTCATTACACCACCACCCCTGGCACCTCCCCTTCATTACACCACCACCCGTGGCACCTCCCCTTCATTACACCACCACCCCTGGCACCTCTCCTTCATTACACCACCCGTGGCACCTCCCCTTCATTACAACACCACCCCTGGCACCTCTCCTTCATTACAACACCACCCCTGGCACTTCCCCTTCATTACAACACCACCCCTGGCACCTCCCCTTCATTACAACACCACCCCTGGCACCTCTCCTTCATTACACCACCACCCCTGGCACCTCCCCTTCATTACAACACCACCCCTGGCACCTCCCCTTCATTACAACACCACCCCTGGCACCTCCCCTTCATTACACCACCCCTGGCACCTCCCCTTCATTACAACACCACCCCTGGCACCTCCCCTTCATTACAACACCACCCCTGGCACCTCCCCTTCATTACAACACCACCCCTGGCACCTCCCCTTCATTACAACACCACCCCTGGCACCTCCCCTTCATTACAACACCACCCCTGGCACCTCCCCTTCATTACACCACCACCCCTGGCACCTCCCCTTCATTACAACACCACCCCTGGCACCTCCCCTTTATTTCAACACCTCCCCTTCATTACAACACCACCCCTGGCACCTCCCCTTCATTACAACACCACCCCTGGCACCTCCCCTTCATTACACCACCCCTGGCACCTCCCCTTCATTACAACACCACCCCTGGCACCTCCCCTTCATTTAAACACCACCCCTGGCACCTCCCCTTCATTACAACACCACCCATGGCAACCTCCCCTTCATTTAAACACCGCCCCTGGCCCCTCCCCTTCATTACAACACCACCCCTGGCACCTCCCCTTCATTACAACACCACCCCTGGCACCTCCCCTTCATTTAAACACCACCCCTGGCACCTCCCCTTCATTACAACACCACCCATGGCAACCTCCCCTTCATTTAAACACCGCCCCTGGCACCTCCCCTTCATTACAACACCACCCCTGGCACCTCCCCTTCATTTAAACACCACCCCTGGCACCTCCCCTTCATTTAAACACCACCCCTGGCACCTCCCCTTCATTACAACACCACCCATGGCAACCTCCCCTTCATTTAAACACCACCCCTGGCACCTCCCCTTCATTACAACACCACCCATGGCAACCTCCCCTTCATTTAAACACCGCCCCTGGCACCTCCCCTTCATTACAACACCACCCCTGGCACCTCCCCTTCATTACAACACCACCCCTGGCACCTCCCCTTCATTTAAACACCACCCCTGGCACCTCCCCTTCATTACAACACCACCCATGGCAACCTCCCCTTCATTTAAACACCACCCCTGGCACCTCCCCTTCATTACAACACCACCCCTGGCACCTCCCCTTCATTACAACACCACCCCTGGCACCTCCCCTTCATTACAACACCACCCCTGGCACCTCCCCTTCATTACAACACCACCCATAAATAAGTTTATTTACATATATGTCCACATAAGTACAATTATCATACATAATAACATTTGTGTAAATTACCCTCCAGGATAACCCAAAAAATTCAGTGACTTATTTCCACTGGGGTCCTTGGTATTTCCATTGTTGTCCTCTGTATTTCCATTGAGGTCCTTGGTATTTCCATTGTTGTCCTCTGTATTTCCATTGAGGTCCTTGGTATTTCCATTGTTGTCCTCTGTATTTCCATTGAGGTCCTTGGTATTTCCATTGTTGTCCTCTGTATTTCCATTGAGGTCCTTGGTATTTCCATTGGGGTCCTTGGTATTTCCATTGGGGTCCTTGGTATTTCCACTGGGGTCCTTGGTATTTCCACTGGGGTCCTTGGTATTTCCATTGAGGTCCTTGGCATTTCCACTGAGGTCCTTGGCATTTCCATTGGGGTCCTTGGCATTTCCAGTGAGGTCCTTGGTATTTTCACTGGGGTTCTTGGTATTTCCACTGCGGTCCTTGGTATTTCCATTGAGGTCCTTGGTATTTCCATTGGGTCCTTGGTATTTCCATTGGGGTCCTTCGTATTTCCATTTTGTGCTTGGTATTTCCATTGGGGTCCTCTGTATTTCCATTGGGGTCCTTGGTATTTCCATTGGGGTCCTCTGTATTTCCATTGGGGTCCTCTGTATTTCCATTGGGGTCCTCTGTATTTCCATTGGGGTCCTCTGTATTTCCATTGGGGTCCTCTGTATTTCCATTGGGGTCCTTGGTAATTCCACTGGGGTCCTTGGTAATTCCACTGGGGTCCTTGGTATTTCCACTGGGGTCCTTGGTATTTCCACTGGGGTCCTTGGTATTTCCATTGGGTCCTTGGTATTTCCATTGGGGTCCTTGGCATTTCCATTGGGGTCCTTGGTATTTCCATTTAGTGCTTGGTATTCCCATTGGGGTTTATCGTATTTCCATTGGGGTCCTCTATTTTTCCATTGGAGTTCTTGTAATTTCCATTGAGGTCCTTGGTATTTCCGCTGGGTCCTTGGCACCTCCCTACCTCACTCTGCCTTCCCTGGCATCTCCTCCTTCACAACCATTCCTGGCTTAACCCTCTGTGGCATGCTACGAATGTAACAGTTACATTTTACTCGGTGTATATCACACTCCCATATAGGATGCCTCCCAACCAGCGAATCGGGTGCTAAGAGTTTAACAATCGATTGAGTACCCGTCGTTAAATCAATACCTTGGTTCATTGACCAATCACAGACAAGCCTGCCAAAGCCGAAGCAACGTGGTTTGTGCCAAGCGAATTGACAGACTTGCCTGAGTCGCTGGTTTGGCACTGTACATTCTCTGGCGTCTGCCTCTGCCATATTTTGTTACGGTGGTTTACTCTTATTATTCCACCTCTGCACATATTGTACAAAGTGTACATACTTGTATATATCTGGCAAATTATATCTGAAGGAAAATACAGGTCATATACTTCTGTTGAGTTTTGTTTGCTCCACTTTGAATCCCATTATGACCAGGTCGCAGGTCATACTACACCTTGGCACCTCCCTGTCTCACACTACCTTCTCTGGCATCTCCCCCCCTCCCTTCACAACCATTCCTGGGTTTTCCCTCTCCTCAGACCATCACCCCTTTCACCTTTCCTCCCCATAACCCCTTTATCTCCCCCTCCATTAAGCCATCACCCCTTTCACCTCCTCTACCCCGCACCACATGCCCTCCCCTGCACCACCACCCCTGGCACCTGCCCTCCCCTGCACCACCACCCCTGGCACCTGCCCTCCCCTGCACCACCACCCCTGGCACCTACCCACCCCTGCACAACCACCCCTGGCACCTGCCCTTCCCCTACACCACAACCCCTGGCACCTGCCTTTACCTGCACCATTCCTGGCACCTACCCTCCCCTGCACCACCCCTGGCTGATACCCACTGAAACACAGTATTTATGGTCTTGTTAGGGAGGTGCTCAGAACTTCAGGATTTACGACGCCTCACTAAGGAAAATATACAAGAAACAAGAGTTATTTCCAATCTCTAGCTTGTTAGATTAATATGGAAGCACTAAACCTGTAGTGTGTCAGTGCTTGTGTGAGTCAGTAAGCCTATGGACTGCTGCAGGCTCGAACCTCCGTCCACTCAGCGACACATACACTCCTAATTTATACTAAACCAGTTTTCAAGTTATACGTGATACTGAGACAATTTACAATGTTTTAACATATACTATATTTTAAAAAATAATTTAAGTACTTAATGCTTTTGTTTTCTGGTCTAGGTTTGTAAGGTGTGTGTGTGTGTGTGTGTGTGTGTGTGTGTGTGTGTGTGTGCGCGCTTGAGCTGTCACTCGCCTAACATGCGTCTGAGTTACAATAGAGTATAGTGAGAGATACGGAAAAGAAATGAGCAAAGGCATCAGGTTACAAGTTGTTTAGATGCGACGGAAAATACACAGAATACACAGAGGGTCTTCACTGCACCCATAAGTTCATTCAAGTTTTTCAATTACTGAGAATGGTTAAAATCCCTTGACCTCTACTTCTTGGAGCGCAGCCGAGAAAGCTATATCATAATTTATACCTGGAAAATCCTAGAGGGACTGGTCCCAGATCTGCACACAAAAATCACTCCTTATGAAAGCAAAAGATTCGGAAGAGGCTGCAACACACCTCAAATGAAAAGCAGGGGTGCCGTGAGTACACTGAGAAAACATAATAAGTGTCAGGGGGATTACTAATAGAACCCTGTCTTTCTTCAAGGGAGAGAACGTATAGTCAGTGCCTGACCAGCCGGGCTGTGGTTCGTCCACTGGGTTGTGTGTGGCCATCAGTAGCAGCCTGGCTGATCAGGCCCTCATCCAAAGTGAGGCCTGGTCATGGACTAGGCCGTGGGGTCGTTGACCCCAGGAACTCCATTCAAGTAGATTTTAGGATGTCCAATGTGTTCAGTGGTAACAAGAACTCCAGAGATCCACTGACTTCATTAGTAACAAGTACCAAAGTAGTCCAGATGTGGTAAATTTAAGGTTCCGCGCCTGTTATTACAACTATACAAAGATTGTCTTGACGTCTATACTTACGTTTATTGACCATGAGTATGTACACTTACTAGCATAATGTTACATGGTCGCCATATTGTGGGTATAAAGCCATGAATTTGTCATAAACTGGGGGTTCCGCAAGTATCAGTGTAAGAACCACTACTGTTGTCGGGGAAATGAGTCCCATGTGTATGATGTTAAACTAACAAGAATAAGAAGAGCAAGGATAGTAACAGATTTCAGGAAGACCTCAACAGACTAGAAATATGGTCAGACAAGAGGCTTTTAGAGTTCATTTCAAGCAAATCAAATGGGAGAGGGTGAGTTCAAAATGGACAGAGTTCAGCATAGGTAGAAAGAAGTTAAAATATCAGTGAAAAGAACCTGGGGTAGAATATAACACTATGCACATCACCAGAAATATACAAACCTTATGATGATAGCGAGACATACAAGATTAGCTAATCTCAGCATAGCACTCAAGAATTTTAGTAAAGAATTTTTCAGAATCTTAAACATGACTCACGAAATCGTAATAACACGACTGCAAACGAACCATGGAACGGGTGGTGTTAAAACCCAGTGGCTTAGGCACTGGCCTGGGCTTTAACGACTCGCTTGTCATGGGTTCTAACACCACCCGTACCCTGGTAACTTATACATGACATAAGTTATGCCAATCACTGAGTATGTATCCCCAACATGGAGCCCACACCTGATCAAGCATGAGAAGAAACTTCCCCAAAATGCAAAGGTTAGTAACCAGGCAAGTACAGGAACTGAGGGAAATGTATTATGAGGAGAGGTTGAAGAAACCGAACCTGACGATCTTGGCAGAAAAGAGGATAAGGGAAAATAGGATTACAACATACAAGTTTAAAGTGCAGATAAGGACAGACCGTTTGATTTAAGAGGACCAGGATGAAGAGGACACTAGAAGCTCATGACGCAAATGAGCCATAGGAATGTAAGGATGATAACTGGAATGGCCTGGATCAGGTAGTGGTGGAAGCAAATTCAATACACAGCATCAAGAGTACATTAGGTTTATGAAGCCAGAATTCAGCGATGTTGCTCAAAGTAGTTTACGAGGCGAGGCCAAGAACAGAGTCTAGACTCCTGCAAATACAACTCGGTGAGTACACTTGAATATACTGTACACACACATACCTGCGATATATCCTTGAAATAAGAGTATACTGATAACTGATACACAAAATTTTGACTGGGGACTCATGACAACGGTAAAGTTCGGGTTATAAATCTCTGAAAGACGTAACTCAACCAGATTATTACATTCATAAAAGAGGAGTAAACCCGTGCAAGTTACAACACCTGCAGTAGACAGGTGACCAAGATTATGGTCAAGAATGACACACTTGTGAAACATTTGGGAATCTTTACTGAGGAACGTTTCGTCAGGCAGCGGCGGATTCAATCCAATGCGGCGGACGGCGGAAAATAAGGAAAACTTTGAGGTAATCAGTCCCTCAGCCTGGAGTCGATGTGTTCAGTCGATCAGTCTTGATAAAAGCAGAGCACATGCCCGGGAGGCGGTAACACTAATGACGTCGCTAGTGAACACACGAGGCGGATCACTTTAGGTGGATCATCAGCTGGTAAATGTTTGATGAATAATGAATATTAAGACGAGAGAGAGGGAATAGGAGAGAGGAAGTAAGAGAGAGAGGGAGTAGGAGAGGGGAGAGAGAGGGAGTAAGAGAGGGGAGAGAGAGAGGGAGTAGGAGAGGGGAGAGAGAGGGAGTAGGAGAGGGGAGAGAGAGGGAGTAGGTGAGGGGAGAGAGATTAATGTACTCGCCTCTTGGCTGATAATTGTGTGTGTGTGTGTGTACTCGTCTAATTGTGGTTGCAGGGGTCGAGACTAAGCTCCTGGCCCGCCTCTTTATTGAGTGCTACTAGGTCCTTTCTTTCCTTGCTCCATGAGCTTTATCATACCTCATCTTAAAGCTATGTATAGTTCCTGCCTCCACTACATCACTCGCTAGACTATTCTATTTCCTGACTACTCAGTGACTAAAGAAATACTTCCTAACATCCCTTTGACTCATCTGAGTCTTCAACTTCCAATTGTGACCCCTTGTTTCTGTGTCCTCTCTCTGGAACCTCCTGTCTCTGTTCACCTTGTCTATTCCACGCAGTATTTTGTATGTCGTTATCATATCTCCCTTCTGTCCTCCAGCGTCGTTAGGCCGATTTCTCTTAGCGTTTCTTCGTAGGACATTCCCCTTAGCTCTGGAACTAACCTTGTCGCAAACCTTTGCACTTTCTCTAATTTCTTGACGTGCTTGATCAAGTGCGGCTTCCAAACAGGTGCTGCATACTCCAGTATGGACCTGGCGTACACGGTGTACAGTGTCTTGAACGATTCCTTATTAAGGTATCGGAACGCTATTCCCAGGTTTGCCAGGCGCCCATATGCTGCAGCAGTTATCTGGTTGATGTGTGCTTCCGGAGACGTGCTCGGTGTTATACTCACTCCAAGATCATTCTACTTGAGCGAGGTTTGCAGTCTTTGGCCACCTAGCCTATACTCCGTCTGCGGTCTTCTTTGCCCTTCCCCGATCTTCATGACTTTGCATTTGACAGGGTTAAATTCGAGAAGCTAGTTGCTGGACCAGGTATCCAGCCTGTCCAGGTCCCTTTGAAGTCCTGCCTGATCCTCATCTGATTTAATTCTCCTCGTTAACTTCAAATCATCTGCGAACAGGGACACTTCTGAGTCTGCACTCACCTAATTGTGGTTGCGAGGGTCGAGACTCAGCTCCTGGCCCTGCCTCTTCACTGACAGCTACTGGGTCCTCTCTCTCCCTGCTCCAAGAGCTTTATCATACCTCGTCTTAAAACTATGTATGGTTCCTGCCTCCACTACATCACTTGCCAGACTATTCAACTTCCTAACAACTCTGTGGCTGAAGAAATATTTCCTAACATCCTTTTGACTCTGCGTGCGTGCGTGCGTGCGTGCGTGCGTGCGTGTGCGTGTGCGTGTGTGTGTGTGTGTGTGTGTGTGTGTGTGTGTGTGTGTAATACCATGACAGCGAATAGCAGCTTAAGACTACGGGACAAAAACGGCAACACAAATGTGGGTCAAATGACCTTCAGAAAATATGAGTCTCTGAAACAGGTCAGTCCTTTACAAGCTTCACATACCAGATGGATGAACACTTCACATCACTCACCGACCAGTCAGCACAGTCACATGTAGGGTTCCGTGGCCTCACAAATTGTTCACCATTCAAGCATACCTGTAAAGAGAGAGAACATTAACAAGCTGAACATTAACAAGCTGAATATGAACAAGCTGAACATGAAAAAGCTAAACACTGTAGTGAGGCTCTTGATCCACTAGTGGTGGGGAAATCGACCCTCCACTTACCCCTCTCTCGAGTGCTCCCCACCAGCACTCATCCCTCTCCTTAGTGCACACCACCAGCACTCACTCCTCTCTCGAGTGCACATCACCAGCACTCACCCCTCTCCTGAGTGCACCCCACCAGCCTATATTTCACATAAATATATAATACTAGACTTGAAGTGGGACGATAGCTTCGCACGCACACTTATTCCCCGACCCACCCACCCCCTCTCACACACACACACACACACACACACACACACACACACACACACACACACACACACACACACACACACACACACACTGAAGGTATGGTACACAAACGCTGATGGAATAACAAATAAGTGGGAGGAGTGGCATGAAAGAGTCAAAGAGGCATCACCGGACATCATAGCTCTCACAGAAACCACGCTAACAGGTATGATAACAGATGCCATCTTTCCAATGGGATACCAGATTCTGAGGAAAGACAGAGGGAACAGGTGGGGGGTGGAGGTGTGGCACTGTTGATCAAAAACCGATGGAATTTTGATGAGCTGGAGAGAGGAGACAGCAGAGAAGCAAACGATTACATAGCGGGAACACTTCACTCTGGAGGTCCCAAAGTGGTAATTGCAGTGATGTATAACCCACCACAGAACAGCAGGAGGCCAAGGCAAGAGTATGACGAGAGCAATAGAGCGATGGTTGACACACTGGCTGCAGTGGCCAGAAGAGCTCATACATGCAGGGCAAAGCTCCTGATCATGGGTGACTTTAACCACAAAGAGATCGATTGGGAGAACTTGGAGCCACATGGGGGCCAAGATACATGGAGGGCTAAGATGATAGAGGTGGTACTGGAAAACTTCATGTGCCAACACGTAAGGGACACTACAAGAGAGAGAGAGAGGAGAGGATGAACCAGCAAGACTGGACTTAGTATTCACCTTGAGTAGTGCAGATATTGAGGACATCACATATGAAAGACCCCTTGGGGCCAGCGATCATGTGGTTTTAAGCTGCGAATACACAGTAGAGCTACAAGTGGAGGGGGAAGCAGGAAGGCCAGGACGAATGAAGCCAAACTACAAGAAAGGGGACTACACGGGAATGAGGAACTTCCTTAATGGGGTTAAGTGGGACAGAGAACTGGCAGGGAAGCCAGTTAATGAGATGATGGAATATGTAGTAGCAATGTGCAAGGAGGCCGGGGAGAGGTTTGTACCCAAGGGTAACAGGAATAATGAAGAAGCCAGGATGAGCCCATCGTTCACCAAAAGGTGCAGGGAGGCAAAAACTAAGTGTGCTAGGGAATGGAAGAAATATAGAAGGCAAAGGACCCAGGAGAATAAGAAGAGTAGTCGTAAAGCCAGAAATGAATATGCACAGATAAGAAGGGAGGCCCAACGAGAATATGAAAACGACATAGCAGCGAAAGCCAAATCTGACCCGAAGCTGTTATACAGCCACATCAGGAGGAAAACAACAGTAAAGGACCAGGTAATCAGGCTAAGAAAGGAAGGAGGAGAGATAACAAGAAATGACCGTGAAGTATGTGAGGAACTCAACAAGAGATTTAAAGAAGTGTTCACAGAGGAGACAGAAGGGGCTCCAGAAAGACGGAGAGGTGGGGCACACCACCAAGTGCTGGACACAGTACACACAACAGAGGAAGAAGTGAAGAGGCTTCTGAGTGAGCTAGATACATCAAAGGCAATGGGGCCAGATAACATCTCTCCATGGGTCCTGAGAGAGGGAGCAGAGGCGCTATGTGTACCCCTAACAACAATATTCAATACATCTATCGAAACAGGGAGATTGCCTGAGGCATGGAAGACAGCAAATGTAGTCCCAATCTTTAAAAAAGGAGACAAACATGAAGCAATAAACTACAGACCAGTGTCACTGACATGTATAGTATGCAAAGTCATGGAGAAGATTATCAGGAGAAGAGTGTTGGAACACTTAGAAAGGAATGATCTCATCAACAGCAGCCAACATGGTTTCAGGGATGGGAAATCCTGTCTCACAAACCTACTGGAGTTCTATGACATGGTGACAGCAGTAAGACAAGAGAGAGAGGGGTGGGTGGATTGCATTTTCTTGGACTGCAAGAAGGCGTTTGACACAGTTCCACACAAGAGATTAGTGCAAAAACTAGAGGACCAAGCAGGGATAACAGGGAAGGCACTACAATGGATCAGGGAATACTTGTCAGGAAGACAGCAGCGAGTCATGGTACGTGGCGAGGTGTCAGAGTGGGCACCTGTGACCAGCGGGGTCCCGCAGGGGTCAGTCCTAGGACCAGTGCTGTATCTGGTATTTGTGAACATGACGGAAGGAATAGACTCCGAAGTGCGCCTGTTTGCAGATGACGAAGTTGATGAGTAGACTTCATTCGATCGAAGACCAGGCAGAACTACAGAGGGATCTGGACAGGCTGCAGACCTGGTCCAGCAATTGGCTCCTGGAGTTGAACCCCACCAAGTGCAAAGTCATGAAGATTGGGGAAGAGCAAAGAAGACCGCAGATGGAGTACAGTCTAGGGGGCCAGAGACTACAAACCACACTGAAAGAAAAAGATCTTGGGGTGAGTATAACACCAGGCGCATCTCCTGAAGCGCACATCAACCAAATAACTGCTGCAGCATATGGGCGCCTAGCAAACCTCAGAACAGCATTCCGACATCTTAATAAGGAATTGTTCAGGACCCTGTACACCGTCTACGTTAGGCCCATATTGGAGTATGCGGCACCAGTTTGGAACCCACACCTAGCCAAGCACGTAAAGAAACTAGAGAAAGTGCAAAGGTTTGCAACAAGACTAGTTCCAGAGCTAAGAGGTATGTCCTACGAGGAGAGGTTAAGGGAAATCAACATGACGACACTGGAGGACAGGAGAGATAGGGGGGACATGATAACGACATACAAAATACTGAGAGGAATTGACAAGGTGGACAAAGACAGGATGTTCCAGAGATGGGACACAGCAACAAGGGGACACAGTTGGAAGCTGAAGACACAGATGAATCACAGGGATGTTAGGAAGTATTTCTTCAGCCACAGAGTAGTCAGGAAGTGGAATAGTTTGGGAAGCGATGTAGTGGAGGCAGGATCCATACATAGCTTTAAGCAGAGGTATGATAAAGCTCACGGTTCAGGAAGAGTGACCTAGTAGCGACCAGTGAGCTGGGACTTGACCCCTGCAACCTCAACTAGGCGAGTACACACACACACACACACACACACACACACACATCAGAGAGGGAGCAGAGGAGCATGGGTTTTTGTACCACTAACAACTATCTTCAACACATCTGTCGAAACAGTCAGAGTATCTGAAGTATGGAAGACAGCAAATGTAGTCTCATTCTTTAAAAAAGGAGACAGACACAGAGCATTAAACTACAGACTAGTGTCACTGAAATGTATAGTATGCAAGGTCATGGAGAAGATTATCAGAAGAGTGGTGAAGCACCTAGAAAGGAATGAGCTTATCGACGACAGCCAGCACAGTTTCAGGGACGGGAAATCCTGCATCACAGACCTACTGGAGTTCTATGATAGGGTGACGGCAGTAAGACAAGAGAGAGGGGTGTTTAGATTGCATTTTCATGGACTGCAAGAAGGCCTTCGACACAGTTCCTCACAAGAGATTAGTGCAAAAGCTGGAGGACCAGGCAGGGATAACAGGGAAGGCACTACAGTGGATCAGGGAATACCTGTCAGGAAGGCAACAGCGAGTCATGGTACGTGGCGAGGTGTCAGAATGGGCGCCTGTAATGAGCGGGGTGCCACAGGAGTCAGTCCTAGGGCGGGTGCTGTTTCTGGTATTTGTGAACGACATGAAGGAAGGAATAGACTCCGAAGTGTCCCTGTTTGCAGATGATGTGAAGTTGATGAGAAGAATTCAATCGGACGAGGACCAGGCAGAACTACAGAGGGATCTGGAGAGGCTGCAGGCCTGGTCCAGCTACTGGCTCCAAGTGCAAAGTCATGAAGATTGGGGAAGGGCAAAGAAGATAACAGACGGAGTATAGCATAGGGGGGCCAGAGCCCACAAACTTCACTCAAAGAAAATAATCTTGGGGTGAGTATAACACCGGGCACATCTCCTGAGGCGCACATCAACCAAATAACTGCTGCAGCATACGGGCTCCTGGCAAACCTAAGAACAGCATTCCGACATCTTAATAAGGAGACATTCAGGATCCTGTATACTGTGTACGTTAGGCCCATATTGGAGCATGCAGCGCCAGTCTGGAACCTTCACCTAGCCAAGCATGTAAGGAAACTAGAGAAAGTGCAAAGGTTTGCAACAAGACTAGTCTCGGAGCTAAGGGGTATGTCCTACAAGGAGAGGTTAAGGGAAATTGACCTGACGACACTGGAAGACAGGAGAGATAGCGGGGACATGATAACGACATATAAAATACCGAGAGGAATCGACAAGGTGGACAGAGACAGGACACAGCAACAAGGGGTCACAGTTGGAAGCTGAAGACTCAGATGAACCACAGGGATGTTAGGAAGTATTTCCTCAGTCACAGAGTTGTCAGGAAGTGGAATAGTCTGGAGAGTGACGTAGTGGAAGTAGGATCCATACATAGCTTTAAGAGGAGGTATGATAAAGCTAATTGAGCAGGAAGAGTGAACGAGTAGCGGCCAGTAAAGAGGCGGGGCCAGGAGCTGAAACCACAACTAGGTGAGTACAACTAGGTGAGTACACACACAGCTTTCAGACATCTAAGATTAGCGTCATTCAAGACACTGTATACAACACATGTCAGGCCCTTACTGGAGTACGCAGCACCAGTATGGAACCCACACATGATCAAGCATGTCAAGACAATGGATAAAGTGCAGAGGTTCGCACCGAGCCCAATCCCGGAGCTTAAGGAAACGTATTTTGAGAGAGGTTAAAGAAACTCAACCTGCTGGCATTAGCGGAAAGGACTAGAGGTGATATGATGGTAACGTACAAGATATTGAGAACTGATAGTGGACAGGGACACATTGTTTGAAAGACGGGAAACTGGAACACGAGGGCACAGCTAGAAGCTGAGAGCACAGATAAGCCACAGTGACGTTAGGAAGTATTTCTTCAGCCTTATGCCGTGACACGAGTAACGGACTCCTACTTACAAGGTGAAACATAGCTTTACGAAGATGTACGCTAAGGCTCTCTGTGCCACGAAAGTGAATGCAGTAGTGGCCAGGGAAGACACGAGGCCAGGAGCTGAGACATAATGGGGAGTGTACGCGCACACACGTGTACTCGTCTATTTGTAGTTACCCGTTTGTGGTTGCAGGGGTCGATTTATAGCTCCTGGCCTAGCCTCTTCGCCTGTGTGTGTGAGAGAGAGAGAGAGAGAGAGAGAGAGAGAGAGAGAGAGAGAGTCTGTGATGTGCTGCTGCTCTACTGTATATGATGCGAGACTAACTAAACAAACATAAACGCTATCTTCCGTGTGTCTGTTTATTGAAGCTCCTGAAGGACGTCCAAAGTTACCAGCCTTGTACACGCTGTACAAGTCTTATACTTGATGTACTCCTGCAGAGATATGTTCAGTGTGATGCTTACTTTTATATCCATTTCTTTCGTCTTCATCTGTAGTTTCTCTTCTCCCAGCGTGTATTCTATTTCCAGTCTTCCCTTCCCTTCCCCGAAATTGAAAACCTTCCACTGATTACAGACCGAATCCCTACAGCTACACTTTGACCTCCGTCTTCCCGTTGAGAGTTAAGTATTTCTGGAAACCTTCCATCGTTCATTGTGTGGCAGAGGGAGAGAAGACGGCAAGAAAGATGTAACTCATAACCTAATCCTCTGAAACTCTTGCGTGAATAAAAAAGACAAGAGAGAGAGAGAGAGAGAGAGAGAGAGAGAGAGAGAGCCCTGCATCTACTCTAAAATCATTCCCAGTACAGAGCCCCTGCCTCCCTCCCTGGTGCTGTACCAGAACAATTAACTCTGGACACTGGTATGGCTTGTGCTGGCTCTGTTGTGCTGCAATAATCACTTCGATAAGGCTGCAGGCAACCCTATAATTTATTGTAAACTCAATAAAGCGTAATCAAGGAATAATTTGCACACAGATTGCTCATTATTTAAATAAACATCCTACCCTTCCCATTCCTCCTCCCTCCCTGCCTCCCTCTCTCTCTCTCCCCCCTCTCTCTCTCTCTCTCTCTCTCTCTCTCTCTCTCTCTCTCTCTCTCTCTCTCTCTTCAAAACAAACCAAACACACAGGAGTACAGTATTTTTTAAGACACCGGCCGTCTCCCACCAAGTTATGGTGACACGAAAAAAGAAGAAATGGAAAGTTTTTGTTCTTTTTACACTTAGTAATATATAGAGGAGAAGGGGGTTACTAGCCCCTTGCTCCAGGCATTTTAGTCACCTCCTACGACACCCATGGCTTACGGAGGAAAGATTCTTCTCCATTTCCCCATGGAGAGACTGGAGTATGTACAATAAAATATATATATATATATATATATATATATATATATATATATATATATATATATATATATATATATATATATATATATATATATATATATATATATGGGTACTGTTTACCTCACATAAAATTAAAAACGAGTGAAACAGTTTGTGTTTCAGTGTTCCAAGTCTGAAATCAATTCGGTCCTTCAAGAAACTGCTTTAAAAATATTCTGCAAATGCCGAATTTAAAGAATAAAGACGTACCTCCCTCCACTGCTGCACTCCTCGGTACAAAGACCTCCCTCCACTGCTGCACTCCTCGGTACAAAGACCTCCCTCCACTGCTGCACTCCTCGGTACAAAGACCTCCCTCCACTGCTGCACTCCTCGGTACAAAGACCTCCCTCCACTGCTGCACTCCTCGGTACAAAGACCTCCCTCCAATGCTGCACTCCTCGGTACAAAGACATCCCTCCAGTGCTGCACTCCTCGG